>NW_027202516.1:3091374-3178539 GCF_024711535.1 Dipodomys merriami | reverse complement strand
GAAGAAGGAAGGAAGAAGGAAGGAAGGAAGGAAGGAAGGAAGGAAGGAAGGAAGGAAGGAAGGAAGGAAGGAAGGAAGGAGGAAGGAAGGAAGGAAGGAAGGAAGGAAGGAAGAAGGAAGGAAGGAGGGAGGAGGGAGGGAGGGGGAGGGGAGGGAGGGAGGGGGAGGGAGGGAGGGAGGGAGGGAGGAGAAATGGAGGGAGGGTGGGAGGAAGGAATTAGGAGGAGCTCTAACTCTCCAGTTGTTTTACTATACAGCTAGCTGCACAGAAATAAAATAACAAAGAGTACTTTTAAGGACATGCATTGTGAGTTCTGGCAATGCTGTAATTTAGTTCCATGAACACAGACTGGGGGGGGGGGGTGTATGGAAGGGTTAGATGGTGGAGATGGCGGCGCAGTGAAGTCAGTGGAAAGCCGGGCAAACCAAGCTGTCAGTGTCACTACCTCAATGTCCCCACAAAATGACGTTTGATAAAGTGATGGAATCCAGTGGTAGGACCCAGGGTGTGTGACTGTAGGTTTATTTTATTCTCAGCTGCTTTGCAGCATGAGAGTCAAGTGAAGCAGAGGTCCAGAGCAGATGGAGACACATCCCTCTCTTCCTCAAAAAAGAACCAAGAAACCAACGCACAAGTTCAGAAATGCACTCCTTGTCTGACTTCCGTACGGTGACCCCTCTGTACATCGCCTTTACAATAACAATAGATGAAATGTTCTTTAAGAATCCACAAGCACAGCCCTTTGTGAGACATGGACTTGGCGGTCGAATCCACAGCCAGCCACAGAACTACAAAGAAACTAAGGCCCAGTGAGGGGACCTGGAACAACAAGGCAGCTTGTGGATCTAGGTAGTTCAGGACATCAAAGGAAAGCCAGGCTGTGGGGCCTCCCGGTCCTGGGAGGCCATTTTCAATCATTACACTGAGCGCTAAGAGCTGCTATCTAGCTCCAAGTGAGCTTGGAAGCTTTTTCCTCTTACTTTGAAGCTCCTGTATCTGTCATTAGCTGCCTTCCATGCATTATAACATTTGGCTAGCTCAGTCTGCCTTCAAAAATTGCTATGCACAAGCCAGGTGCTGGTTGCTCATGCTTGTAATCCTAGCTACACAGGAGGCTGAGATCGGAAGATCGCAGTTCAAAGCCGAGCAGGAGACTCCAGGAGACTCTTAGCGCCAATAAATCACTCTGAAAATGCTAGACGTGTCACTGTGGCCCACAGGATACCGTGCTAGCCTTGAGCAAAAGCAGCTCAGGGACAGTGCCCAGGCTTAGAGTTCAAGCCCCAGCACCAGGGGGAGCTGCTACACATAGCTACCCCCCAGCAGGTGCAAGGTCAAATCTTGTTATTTCTATGTAAAAGTTGGCCAGGTAAAGGCTCAGTGGTTTAAATGATGTATCAAACACCATGGTGACTGAGACAGATGACAGTCACACAAGAAAAACTCCCCTGACGCCCCTGCCCAGTGTCTAGCTCACGCCCTTACTCTTTCCCGCTTGCTCAAGGATTGCCTCCTCCTCTGTATTTTTTTAAAAAACAATTCCAGTCACTCCCTCCGCCCTCATATCCCTTCCTTCTACACCACATCGTATCATTCCTCTCATATTTATTTGTCAAATGAAGCAGGGACTTTTGTTTATGCTATTGCGATATCCCTGAAATTGCTGAAATAATTTACTGACTTAACATTTATCTACCAGTACTGGGTATCTCTCCCTCTCTCTCTCCCTCTCTCTCTCTCTCCCTCTCTCTCTCTCTCTCTCTCTCTCTCTCTCTCTCTCTCTCTCTCTCTCTCTCTCTCTCTCTCTCTCTCTCTCTCTCTCTCTCTCTCTCTCTCTCACACACACCCCTTCCTTAAACAAATGCTGTGTTCCACGGGTTTCCGGAGGCTTGAGGGCGCATCTGCCCAGCTCCACGTTTCTTTCCCTCTTCAAGCTCTATTCAACCACCAACCAAATGAGGCAGAGCTCTACTGCGTCAGGACTGGAGACGCACATTCTGTCTCCCTGTGAAAACATGCACTGGTCATTTTTTCCCCTTTAACTTTCTTTTCCTATTTGATGTGACATAGTTCAAATGAATACAAATGTTCATTATTGAGTTTCAAAAGACCTAAGCAACTTTGCGCCCAAATTTCTCCTTCTCACAGAAAGACGCCTATAAATGTAGACATTTTATTGATGGTTCGCATTTTTGTATAAAACAATGCGTAATCAGAGGCCAATAAAATTAATGTAGCCTCAACTATTTAGTAGTTACCCAGATAAGAGGAAGAGTGATTTATCACCCCGATTCCAGGAAGTTCAGTGAAATCTCCTGCAGCATGCCTGTGCTAGACTTCCAGCTCCCGGCATCTACCCCCTTGTGACACAAAGCACAGGAACGCTGACAAGATTGCTCAGAGTCTGTGAGCATATCTGAGAAGCCCTAGGTTGATACCGAGGTGATATCTGGCAGGCGTGAGGCGCTGTTATCGCAGCCTAGCCCACAGGTGAACGGAGATTCCACCTTGACTAAAAGAAACTTCCCCCGCGGCTCCCGGTGTGCTCAATTTTAGCTTTACTTTTCCTTCTTCGTGATAAACAAACCAATCACTTCTGCTCTGCAGATGAAGCAACTCATTTCCACACCAGCACAGGGGCCGGGGAGATGTGTGGGAAACAGACGTGGAAACCGTCGTGAACACGCCTTGATCCTTGTCTGAATGCATGCAGCCTCAAACAAACCAAAGCACAACAAAATAAGCCAAAACTTTCTGCCTCTGTCAGGGAGCTGATGCAATTTGTTTTCTTCTTCCGGCCTGTCAGCACTTCTCTGAACTTCAGGGGAAAGTGCGGTGTCTGCACATCTTTCTTGTCACCTTAAATGTACTTGCAACAGCACCAGAGTTATCTTGAAAGAAGTCATTGATCAGCAAGTTGGAACATCAGGCAAAGCGGAGGCCTATTTGTGAGCATGTGAAGTGAGCCGGGCTGGCAAAGGAGATGGAGTGTGGCATCTTCAGGCAGTGTCTCCTGACTGACAAGAACCATCAAGAGCCTTCCTGTCACGGCAGCAGGCTGCTTTCGTGGTGAGGAGATCATAGCAGGCTCGTCTTGAAAACAGGAAAAGACAAGTCCCTGTGTCCAGCATTTTATCCACCCCTTCTCATCCTTATTTTCTACAAAGAACTTACCAACACCTAACCTGCTGCGGATTTGCTCAACGAATCAGCTAACCCCCACAAAACTGCAGAAATGTCTCAATCGCTCCTAGGCTTTCCACAGTAATCCCAATACCTACAGCAATGTTTTAACATAATGGGGATCCCAAAGGGAAGTTGATTTTTTTTAATGAACTCTTATTTGGGTTTATAAACAATATTCCAAAATTTAAAACATTACAATCTTAAATTGTAGTTTAAATATTTTAAACTAAAATAATTGGGGAGTATCTGACTTCTCTTACTTTTGTTCAGTACACCTGTGATAGAATTTAAGTTTTTGAAGCTATATTTATTTACCTTTTCTTTTGTAATATCCTTCACCATTTCACACAGATGATATTGTTCCATTGTTCCATCAGTCCAACCTACCTATTACCTGTTTATTCTTCTTGATGAGTAGGGGTTTAGTTACATATTACTTTTTAGTTAGTGTTAAATTTATGCTGATGGAAAGTTTTCCATTTTTTTCATTGTTCTTATTCCTGATTTTGCACCCAAATAGTTAAATAATTGGTTTCACACTTATTAAATGACATTTTCCCTCCCAACTCACTGTCTTGGCTATTTATTAATAGCTGCATTATAATATTGAGTGATATTAAACCTGTGGGCCAATTAAAACTCCTAATCTTTCATGTCTGAGTTTACTGGAAGACGATTCTCTCAGAAAATGTGATCTTTGTTTTTAAAATGTTGATAGGATCATTTAGAAAAAAAATTCACAGTTAGTTCAAGTGTTATTGATTCAATAACCAAACCTAACCGGGTTACTACAGCATTTCCAAAGATCAGGCAGCAAACCCTGGTAGCAACCACCTTAGAGGTGGAATCTAGCATGTGAGTCTTTGTCTCTGCTTTTTTATTTTAATCTGGATACTACAGATAAATAACAAGGGCTGAAATAATTTCAACTGATTGTGAAAAAGAAGATAATCGGTGAAGAAAATCCAACCATCTATTCATTCAGGGTTGCCAATAGGCCCATTGCTCTATCACCTATGAACTCTTCATGGGAAAAAGAGGAAATTCGTGTAGTCCGGCATAATTTATTCTCATGGAGATCATGCTAGCTCGAAAGACAAATCCTTCGCCAGGTGAGGACAACATGAGAAATCCTTCCACAGACCCAGCACACTGACTACTCAAAGAAATGTCAACGTTGCCTTTTCCTAGAGACTTGAACCCAGTTCCAGTTTAACATTTGCCTCCCTTAGGAAACCAGACCGTTCACTGACCTATCCCGGGGATCTTCTGCTTCCCACCCCCTGTGGTTTTTCACCCACCACCACCGCTAACCACACCTGGCTCCATGCTTCAGGTTAAGTCAGGTGCCAGCATTCAGCAGGAGCCACTGAAGATTATCCCAAACCGAAGACAGAACAAATCCAGAGCTCTTCTAACAATGTCGCTTCTGAGTTTCAAGTCTGAAGATCATATTGCTTGCCAGAGGAAAAAATTAATGATAGCTACTCTGTACTAGTGATTTTTGAGACAGGGTCTCCCTTCCTGCCCAGGTGCATGCCAGACCATGAAGCAAGCAGCTCACACTTCCTGACTCTGCTGAGATGACAAAGGCGCACCTCCACACTCAGCTTCTGCTCTGGAGACAGAAGCTCACAGCTGGCCTCAAATCGCCATCCTCACTAGGATTACAGGCATGAGCCACTACCCAAGTTTGTCGATCGTTTTGCCCGGGTTGTTCTAGAACCCATGTGGCTGGGGTAAGTGCATGCTGCTGTATACGTCTATTGTCTAAGATGGAGTCTTGTGAATTCTTTTGCCCGGCTTCACGCTGAGATCCCCGATGTTCACAGACGTGAGCCACCTGCACCCAGCTTTCTCGATATAGTGCCAATAGCACAAATGTGCCCTGCCAATAATGAAATATGCCCAAACCAGAACCTCCTGTGACAAAAGGAAGTGATTATACTATGGCTACTGAAGAGTCTGAGAATCAGCAGGAACACAAGGAGATGTTGCTGTTAAGTGCTGGAAATTGGTTCAATTCTTCTTTCCCACTAAGCGATAAGCCAGATCTCAGGAGACCACGTAAAATCAAACTGAAGTGTGGGTGTATGAGTGTGTACATGCCACCCACATGTCTATACGTTCACACATGCACCCACACCCACACGCCATCACAGTCAAGTCCGGAGCATGACAGGTACATGCTAGCCTTTTCCACGGAGCTGACACACTGCCATTTAGCCAGCGAGCACCCGGCACGTGTTTCTGCTTCTAGTCACTAGTAAGAGACAAGGTTAACATTTTAAGTGATGGACTACAACATGTTATTTCCCCATGCAGCGGACCCGTGGCCGCCCTGCCTTCGAGAACACTTAATTTCAGCGAGTGAATGCACAGGAGCTCTCTCCCTGCCAAGAGCCTCTGACAGCCTCTCACTTTAATGCACCAGGGGAACCTTTTTTTTAACTCCTTTTTTTTTCCTTCCCCTTTTATACCTGAAGGGAAGCAAAATGAACATGTCACGACTGAGAAAAACACAAGCAGCCCAGGAATAAGACCCAGTTTATAACCATCCGTGTATTTTGCCATTAAAGTATTCTTTGCCATCTGCTCTAATTGCTTCTAATGCTTGGGCTACCATCTTCATACTACAGGAATAATGATCTCCTCAAGGGCAAAAGGGAAAAAAATTACAGAAACAAACAAAAGTTGATTACATGTAGCTCCCAGGATGAAGAAGGATCCAGCTACTTTGTAGGAAACCATCAGTAAGGAGAATGGTAAGACTTCTGATTAACACAAATAAATTGGGCCTTTGGTGATTCTCCTCCCCTCCCTTTTCTCCTCGCTCCCCTTTCTGGGAGGAATTTTATGCACAGCTCACAGAGTGCAAGAACTGGTTAGACTGATTTCTCCACCTAAAGCTATGCCACAAGAATAGCCAGACCAGGCTAACCCTTCTTACAGAATTCCTCACGCTATCTGTTAGACCCAGACTTGACAAATACCCATTACGGGGCTGGGTGTTCTAAGATTCCAAATGTCCCCTTGGGAGGGGGGGTTCTTAGCCTGAGTAAAGTCATCAGGAATATAACGTCCATTCCTTGGACCTATGGGAATATAGAAAGTCCAGGGACACACAAAACAACCTAGAGTGCGCTAAGGCCAAACCTGACCATCACAAAGGCTCGGTCCAGTGACCTTCTCCATCTTCCAATGCAAACCTGCTGCTTGCACTCCATAGACATACGAGATTCCCCCACCATGACCCCCCCCTCCCAGGATGTTCTGGATCATTCTCTCCGCCATGGTAGCCTGTGAATGCTGGGGGGAGGGTCATCACTCGTAGGAGGAGGCTGTTATATGGTGGCAGTAAAGGGATTTTAAGATGCTGTTCAATGCAGACTTGGAGTTGATCAAAAGGGAGCTGGGCACTGTCTCATTGGCGAGGCCTTGCAGGGCTTTCTCCCCTGCCATATGACCGAGCACCACACCACCACGGCCTTCTTTGGACAAGTTTCAGAAAACATATCCATTTTTCTCCCTCTTCACTGCAGTTATTGCTGCAATGGGTAGGCACTACTGCCCGGCAGTCAGCCCAGGTTTTACTCTTCCCACACACAGTAATTGTGACAGAAACAAGGTCAATGTAGGATTCTGAGCAGTGAAAACTGGGACCCACACCACCTTCCGTCGCTCAGGAAGAGACAGGACTCATCCGGGATATTCAGCACATGCCACAAGGTCGTCTACGCCTTCATCACCTCTCTTTATCTACACAGAAAATATCAACTTCGTCCTCAACCCAAACTGAGCTATGGTCTATGTGGTTGGGGAGAAACTGAGACTGTTAAGAATATTTTATCCTTCTTACGTAGTTATACGAAGCAGTTGGTATTCAGCAGAGCAGGTTATGGCTACGGTGCGTCCTGTCACTGCCCCCTTCAACATGCTCAGCCAGCAAACCGAGAATTTTTCAAAGTCCGTATTCTGACTCTGCTTCTGTAAATATCTGAATGTAATTGGTACTAATAGCACTACTCTTTCACAAGTATGGCTTCCTGAGGAGAGAATGGGTTTTGATACATTTACTGTCTCACTAGAGAGAAGAAAAAAAAGAAGAAGATGAGAAATAGGAGGGAGGAAGGTGAAGGTGAAGAAGAAGGGAAGGGAAGGGAGAACATGAGAGAGAGAGGAGGGAGGGAGAGAGGGAGAGAGGGAAGAAAGAGAGGGGAGAGAGAGGGAGAGGAGGAGGGAGGGAGGGAGAGAGGGAAGAGAGAAAGGAGTAAGGGAGAGAGAGGGAGAGAAGGAGGGAAGGAGGGAGAGAGGGAAGAGAGGGAAGAAAGAGAGGGGAGAGGGAGAGAGAGGGAGAGAAGGAGGGAGGGAGGGAGAGAGGGAAGAGAGAGAGGAGTGAGGGAGAGAGAGGGAGAAAAGGAGGGAAGGAGGGAGGAAGGGAGGGAGGGAGGGAGGGAGGGAGGGAGGGAGGGAGGGAGGGAGGGGACCTATTACAAAAGGAACCCAAATTTAGAAGCAAAAGGAGCTCATCCTGTGCCCGTTGTTTTACCAGCCTTGACTAAATTACTTTTCCCTATCTATTTAAGCTCCAGACTGGAGATGTATATATTTTATAGACAGGGCAAAGGGAATATTGTTAGGTTTTTAAGCTCTCCTCTATCTGTATTGCCTAGATGTTGAAAATGTGCAAGGTTATTCTGTGAACCCTGATACCACAAAATTATTAATCCTACAATATAGAAAGCCAGAAGTCCGTGTTTCTGAGATGTGATGAACTGTTGGGAACCTAGAATTTGAGGAACTTGTATATACAGATACTGTTGATTAAAATCACCACCACAGCTGGGCACAGTGGCTCACGCCTGTCATCCTAGATACTCAGGAGGCTGAGATCTGAGGATCACTGTTCAAAGGCAGACCGGGCAGGAAAGACTGTGAGACTCTTACCTCCAATAAACCACCAGAAAACAGGAAATGGAGCTGTGGCTCAAGTGGTAGGGCGCTAGCCGTGAGCTGAAAAGCTGAGGGCAGTGCCCAGGCCCAGAGTTCAAGCCCAGGACTGACAAAAAAAATACCACTATTACCACTCTGTGAACATTAACTATAACCAGGCATTGTCGTACCTACACCAGCACCCAGGATTGTGTTTGTCAGCTGTTAGAGCTCAGATTCAAATTCATTGTTCTCTTTAGTCCAAATGTAGCCACTTCACACTGTCCCTTTTCTGCCAAACCTTATTTATTGGTTCCAGATGCAATGATCATCTACCAACTTAAGCAACATTAGAGGTCAACACCAAAGTTACAATGTAGAGATAACAGAACAGCACCACGCACCAGTAACAGCAGTTCAGGCAAGGGAGGAAGCAGACCCAGAGATCTCAGAAAGAGTAGCCTGGTAAAGCCTCCACTCTGAGGAGCACAACCACATGCCATCTGGCGTGAGGGAAACGTCTGCATTTTATTCTTCAGATTTCCATGCCTGTCATCTATATGAGAAGCTGCAAGCAGGTGGCAACGTAATTTAAACACCCCCAAAATAATTATAATTAAATATATAAACAATGTATAATGTGCATAATATATTATATATTTAAAGAATATATATTAAATATATAGCATGAAATATATTTTAATATATCTACTTTATTGCTAAGACTACTGACAAATATGATTAATATAATCCATTGTAGCAAATCCTTCTTCAGAGAAAACCCCATCAAGTAACATTTTTCCAAAATTCATAAAGCTCGATCTAATTTCAGATAAAAAATGCACTTTAACTATCTGCTTTGCACTCACCTGGAATTTACCCTGTGTAGCTACACCTGTATTAGCCTGGATATGGGACTACACATATAAGTGTCTACAAAACTTTGAAACGCTTCTCTCGTTGCGTGCCTTTTAAACCAGAAAACACAAAACACTTGGAAATGCTAAATAATTCGTGAACATAGTTATCATGGATTGGAAGTTCAAGAGTCAAAGGGACCACTCCCCCCCACAAATTTTCTCCTTAAAGTGTCCATAATCAACTATTAGAGATAGAAGGTAATCCCCCAGTTATTCAGTAAAGACTTGAAGACAGCCACCACTCCAAAACAAGCATAAAAAGCCTTTCCCCAGCATTCTTCCCCATCAGGAAATTACCCCTTTGTAGATAACTAATTGCTCACTTACTGAAACGTAATCACTCATAGGGCTCCGTCTTGGCTTAAGACAATAAGGTTTTCTTCCTCCATTTTCCTCATTGGAAGAAGCCTAGTTTTGAATATTCCTCCTGCACTACTCCAGTGTGAATGCAGGTGCAGGTATCTGAATCCGATCCATGTCACTGCGCAAGTGTGAACCAAGGTGAGGACAAGATTGCTCCGTGGACTGAGCTAGGGTACAACCAGGACAGCTCTGCTCGTCCTCTCTCTTCTTCCCTTCCTCTCCCTTCCTCCTGGTTGCATTTCAGAGGCCTGTGCTCTCCCGTTTATAATCCATGCCTCCAGTGGGTTTTTGCTCTGGTCATCTTGAGATAGGTTCTTCCTTTATGGGAGAGTCTGCCTAGACCACGTTCTTATTTCACCCAGCTCTGGCTGGGCTCACAGGCATGTGACACCACATCCAGCTTTTCCTCTTGAGAGGAGTATGTCATGAACACTTGTATTTTCTCTAAGTTGACCTGGAACCACCATCTTCCTGAGCTCAGACTCCTAGATGCCTAAGATGGCAGGTGTGTGCCATGGGTACTTGGATGCTTTAATTTATTTTTCTTGGATTCCAGATATGCCCCACATTGATTATAAATTTAAAAAAAAAAACAAAACAAGAAACGCATAGCCCAGTCTTCTCTCTCCTCAATTCCAAAGAATGATTTTCTAATATTCCCACTCAAGGGGACCTTCCCCTTGTTTCTTTAGAAGACTGAAAGGGGAAAGCTTTGTCCATTATATAAACCACAAAGACATCATACTCTCTCCTCCTTCATAATAGATTCAATTAATCAGGATGCTTTAAGCTTGCATGTGGACAGACCAAGGCAACCCAGAACCCTACTAAGTACTTCACATACATGTGTGAAAATAGAATAATTAGACCTGTTCAAATTGTTTAAAGACAGAGAAATAAAGACTGGTAGAGGCAGTGAATTTAACAAAGTACATTATATGCATATACAGAAATGAAACCCTTTTGTACAATTAATATACAATTAAAAGAAAGAGCTATTTTGAACAACGTGAGAACATCTGATAATACAATAATGAGACACACCTGAAATTCTGTCTAATTCAATAGGAAGCCCCAAGTGCATGTATATTACAGAAGGGAAAAATAGAAAACTAATGAGGTTGAATTGTGCTTTGCAGAGTAAGCAAACTGGACATAGAATTTAGGATAACTTCTAACTAATACAATAGGTATTTGGATTTTTTTAAATCAGAGAAATTGTCATGACATTGTATTTGGAGCTGTTATCTTGTGTTGACACCAAGAACAGAGCTAACAGAAGACAAAATAGATAAATTCAGCTTCAGCAGAGTTAATAACTTCTGCCGGATAAATAAAACTATCAATGGAGTGAATGGAAAATGGGATGGGAGAAGAGTATTTGCAAATAATATATCTGATATGGGATTAATATCCAGACAATCTAAAGAGCTCCAACAACTCAACAACAAAATAATTGAATTGCAAAAGCTGGTAAATGACTGAACCAAACATTTCCATTGCATAGCTACACAAAAGCCAATAACACCTGATGACAGTTTGACACAACGAATGGTTAGGAAAATGCAAATCCAAACCACAGCGAGACACACCGCAGCACATGTCTCCTGACGGTTCTTATCAAAACAGCAGAAAACAATTAGCTTGACAAAAATGTGGGGAAATGAATTCTTACATACTGCATATGAACAATGGTGTCATTCCTATAAAAACCAACAAGTGAGTTATAAAAATATAGATATAAAACCATTTTATAGCAAGTAAATATGACTACCTCGCTGAAGTCATGGAAAGCAGGGACCAGACAACACGTTTGTGGGGCCACATTCACAGTTGAGCAGCTGAGGTATTCACAGTATCCGAGTGGTGGGAACCATGGGAGTCACTTCCTCGGGAGACCAACAGACATATATTCACTGCATCAAGGGAGTTCACAACGGTTTTTGCCAATATCATTGAGCTCCAGAGTTCTCGAGAACATATCAAAGACCTATTTTTTTGTGTGTTGGCACTGGGACTTGAACTTGGGACCTTGGAATTTTCTTAGCTTTTTCCTTTAAGGCTAGTACTCTACCACTTGAGCTACAGCAGTATTTTTGACTTGTTGCTGGTTAATTGAAGAGTCTCACAGACTTTTCAGCCCAACTGTGATCCTCAGATCTCAGCCTCCTGAGAAGGTGGGATTACAGGCGTGAGCCGTGGGCACCTGGTTAACCCTCCTTCCTTATTCCTCCCCTAAAATCATGCAAGATCTTCAAGCTGCACCAAGAGCTCTCTTGTGACCCACATGACTGTGGATATGTGTGCGTGGCTTCTCTCCCGAGTCTCTTTCGAGGCCTGGCTCCTTCTCAGCTTCTTTGTGGTGACTCTCTGTGACATGGGACCCTCTGGTCCCCTCTGCTCTCCGTGCTGCGCTGACTGCTGTGTGCTCGTCATGTGTCCGTGCTTTGCCTTGCTAGGTTCTGAGCTCCCACAAGACGGGGGAGCGGAGCTCATGGCAAGAGCTTGTGCCTCACAGGTCACCAGCACGGGGCCTGGCACACCGCAGCCACGCCCCCGATAGCAGACCCGCTTCGCGGCTGTGTGGAATGACCAGCAATCAGTGAATGTCACTGACACCAAAAGGTTTCTCACACCGGGTTTTACGGTTTCTTTGTCGTCTGCTAAAACTACTTGGTATGTTTTAATATTGTTAAAAAAAAATATTCTCATGTGTCTAACTGAAACTGCCAGCACTGTCTGCCAGCAGAATGTCTCCGGACTTCAGTAAGTTGATGGCACTTATTTGCAGTTTGCAGCCCATATTTGCATGCAGATAATGTGTTCGTGTCCACAAAATTGATTTTTCTCCTAAGTTAAATATTTTGGCTACTACACAGTTAGTGTATCAATCAACGAAGTTTTACTAAATTCAAACAACAAACATTTATTGAGCCAGGTACCATGCAGACCCTGGGGACACAATGATAGCTCATGGGGCTGGGAAGGTGGCTCAGTGGTAGAGTGCTTGCCTTGCATGCCTGAGGCCCTGGGTTCGATTCCTCAGCACCACATAAGCAGAAAAAAAAGCCGGAAGTGGTGCTGTGGCTCAAGTGGTAGAGAGTTAGCCTTGAGCTGAAGAGCTGAGGGACAGCGCCCAGGCCCAGAGTTCAGGCCCCACGACCGGACCCAAAAAAAAAAAAAATCTCTGCTCATGGAAGCTGGCTGTCAAGAGGAAGCACAGGCGCCCATGCGTGCAATAAAAGAGAGCAATTCTTTTCTTATGAGGGCAAAACTCAGGATATTAGAGAAGAAGCCCAAAGGTAGGAGCTTCAGAAATATTTGTCCTATGATGAATCTATCTGCAGAAATATCTAAAAGCTATTTGAAGGCTTTTCAAGAAAGCATGTGCTTTTGAGTGTGGCTCAAGTAACATGCATGAGGCCTCAAGTTCAAATCTCGGTCCTACCAAAATAAAAAACAACACTAGCAACATCATAAAGTAAGGGAAATTACGCAAACCTTCGCATGCTCTGACCAGTGCAGCCTACCGGAGCTAACATGGTCTCCGCCTACTAAAACCTTCTCGGTGCTCAGATACTGGAAACTCTTACCAGTAATCTAAGCTACTCAGGAGGCTGAGACCTGAGGATCATGGTTCAAAGCCAGCCTGGGCAGAAAAGTATGTAAGACTCTTGTCTTCAATTAACCTCTAAAAGGCTGGAAATAAAGGTGTGGCTCAAGCAGAAGAGCTCTAGCCATGAGCGGAAAGAAAACAAAGTGAGAATGTGAAGCCCTGATTTTAGGCTGGAAATAAATACCTTTTTCTGTGAGCCAGGTCTCATGGAAGTCTAGGAACAATATCTGAATATACTATGTTTAAGAAAATTTGCTGGATCTCTCCCTTTTTTGTTTTTGCTTTTGTTTTTTTTCTTTTTCAGTGGTGCAGAAAACTAAAGCTTGGGTCTGCACATGTCTGGGACGCACTGGAGCGCCGAGCCACCACCCTAGTCCTGGGTGCTTTTGACTGCAGCATGGTGACAGACTCACTCCGTGGCCTGTGGTAGCTGCCAGACCAGCGGCCTCTTAAAGTCCTTATTGGAGTCAAAAATGGCAAAAGCCACAGGGTTCCCAACCTCTAATTAGAACCCTTGCCTGCCCCTTCCCCGCCCCCTGCCCCGAGAAAACTACCATAAACCCTCCTAAGAAACCTCTGATGTAATCAGGCCTCACCTTCTTCTCCCTGAAAGCTACCTTGACGGCGATCCGAACACACAGGCACCCCATGATCAGAACACACAAGCACCCCAGTGTAGCCCAAACTCAAATTCCTCATCGTGACTACAGAGCCTCTTACAGAAGTCCCAAAATAGCCCCTCAAGAACCACGGTGAAGGCTTCGCCCGGCCATGGCCCATTCAGACAACCTGGGCATGTTCTACCCACTGGACAGGAGTCCTTGGCCCATTCATATGACCTGGGCATGGCCTACCCACTGCATAGGAGCCATGGCCCATTCAGATGACCTGGGTATGGCCTACCTACTGGACAGCAGGCCATGGCCCATTCAGACAGCCTGGGTGCGGCCTACCCACTGGACAGGAGGTCTTGGCCCATTCAGACCCAGAACACACTACAGGATGCCACTAGAAAAATCCAGATTCAAAAGCAAAGAAGCCAGGTTGTTGTCAACTGTGAAGGAGTGTTTGCAACTGTGACTTGTCACAGGCTTTACTTAACATAGCGACCGGCCCACCCAGAGTGCTAACTGCACAGTAAATTTAGACTGGGTTGACAAAAAATATTTTTTTTCAATTTAATTTTCCAGTCAACTAAGAAACAGACTTATGGGTACCCATTGTATTGATAACTTGGGTTGGAAACACCATTCATGTGTAAATGGAATTTCCTTTTAATTTGTATCCACACAAGGCTGGAAACTGCAGCTGAGCAGATAATCAAATCACAGAGCCTCTCTCTCTCCTCTCTCTCTCTCTCTCTCTCTCTCTCTCTCTCTCTCTGCCTCATTCTCTCTCTCTCTAAATCTGAGCCCTCTGCCTTAACACTTTCACCAGATCTCCAGGCCTGCTTAAAACACACAAAACACACCTCCTAAAACTCAAAGGAACATCGCAACACCTCTGTAATAGCTTATTTCCCAAGGGTGCTGGCGGGGCACGGACAAAGGACAAGACAAATTAAGGGAAATGCAGAATATAAACTTGAAACCCAGTGTCAATAAAACCCCAAACAAACTCAAAGTGGAGGTGAAGAAAGCAGGGGAGGAAAAGCAATGTGAAATGGTCATCTTTCTTCTCCTTTTATTTGAGGACGTAAGTTTGCACAGTTCCTTACAAGCCGTCTTTGGCTAGAATCATTATTAATGAGCTCTGACACTTGAAATTTAACTGAGCATGAGCTCAACAGCTTCCAGCACCACAACACCCATGAAGGCAACTGGAAATATTTTGCTAGGGTCTAACGGTGTGTTTATTGAAAAGACACAGCTTTCAAGTGTTTATAGCAACCAATTCACCCACTACCCTGGCTCTGTTCATGTCTGTTTGGCCAGGGTTTGAGGAGTCAGTCCACTTTAACTCTTTCTAGTCTCTGCTCCAATTGCTTTCAAGTCCAGCAGAAATATGCTGCTAAAGTCCTTTGCTGTACAGCAAAGAGCAAATTTGAAAACTCTTGAGTTATGACAGAGGCAAACTACAGTAGAGAAGAAATTGCTTCGGCTATATTGGTAATGCTGCAAAAATTATCCTGTCCCAGAGAGAGTGTGGGGACGAGATCAATGAGTAGGGGAAGTAGTCTAGAATGTTCCCTACTAAAAATCTGGTCTTTTGAATGGAAGCAAATCCATTATTAATCAAGTAGATTCCCCAAGAGGAAGGCCTTAGAAGGAAGCTCTTTGCTTTATTCCTTAACAGATGCTTGAAGGCATCTATCTGCCTTAAGAAAGGAATTAAATGAAAAGAAGGCACTGGGCTTGGAATGAAAAGGTAGACTGCTTTTGCACAAATGCACCTGTTTTCAGTGCCCACCTCGAGGAGTGCCACGACAAAGCAAGACCCTCTTTCTGAACCTCACACCACAGGCCTGCGAGCATGGTTCCACGCGTGGCCAGCCTGTGTGGATTCCTGACCTTCAACATGCCCGAGTGAAGCTCAGAACACTCCCCCCACACATACACACCCCTCCCCACCCACCCCTCCACCCCCTCCCCCGACACACACACACACCCTCCCCCCCACCCCTCCACCCCACACACACACACCCTCCCCGCACCCCTCCACCCCCCACACACACCCTCCCCACCCACCCCTCCACCCCCTCCCCCGACACACACACCTTCACCCCCCACCCCTCACATACACACACACACACACTCCCCCCCACCCCCCACCCCCCCACACACACCCTCCCCACCCACCCCTCCACCCCCTCCCCCGACACACCACACACCCTCACCCCCCCCCCCACACACACCCTCCCCCCACCCCTCACACACACGCACACACACCCTCCCCCCACCCCTCCACCCCACACACACACCCTCCCCCCCATCCCCCCACCCCCCCACACACACCCTCCCCCCCACCCCCCCACCCCCCACCCACACACCCTCCCCCCACCCCTCCACCCCCACACACACACCCTCCCCACCCACCCCTCCACCCCCTGCCCCAACACACACACACACCTTCACCCCCACCCCTCCCACATACGCACACATACTCTCCCCACCCACCCCTCCACCCCCTCCCCCGACACACACACACACCCTCCCCACCCACCCCTCCCACACACGCACACACACCCTCCCCACCCACCCCTCCACCCCCTCCCCCCCACCCCCACCCCACACACACACCCTCCCCCCAACCCCCCACCCCACACACACACCCTCCCCCCCCACCCACCCCTCTACCCCACACACACACACCCTCCCCCCACCCACCCCTCCACCCCCTCCCGCAGTGGCCCACCACCGTGTGTTGGAGAATGTAGACGCATCCTCCGCCCGAAGCACTTCTGGACGGAGTAAAAATAAAAGCAGCAAGCCCAGCCTCATCTGGAAGGCCTCCGAGGAACTGGGGGAGAGCTCAGTTACAAAGAAAAGGAAGTTCAGAATCTGTGAACTAGAAATAACATCTAAGTCAAGGTTGTCATTTGCCAAACCAAGAGTGGACTACATTAGAACCCAAGAACAGAAGGCACAGGATCCTGCCAAGTCCAGGAAGAGAATCCAGAGCTGCACCTGGAGGACGAAGGAGGAGAAAGCAGGAGAAAGCAGGAGAGCCGGGCTCAACCGAACCGGAGGTCCTTGTGCTAACACGAGATCCTGTTTCTACGGGAAAATCCTGAATCATCGCATCACAATATCTTTTAAAATAGCAAATAGAATTGTTCTGTTATTTCCAACTTATATACATGTATATATATACATGGCTTCTAAGATACTTCTAAAAGTTGATATGAGAAGTAATTTTTTAAAATAACTTAAGGGTAACCATTAATGAATCACAGTGTATTTTTCATGGATTAAGTCACACTGACAATTCATTTTTAATCTCAGCGTATTTCCAGTGATAAAAGGGAGGAAGTGACACAAAACATAATGAGAAAAGTAGGACCGGGACTCTGTGTGGCGGCGGCTCTGTGAGTGATTCCAGCAGTGTGCAGTGTGCTGGAGGCAGCCTACCGGGTCTGGCCCACAGAGCTCCCCCCGCCTGGACTAGCGAGAAATGCGGCGAGGGGAGTCGGACGCCTTGCCACACACCACACCCCTGCACACCTGTCAGGGGTGCTCCTCTCAGATTTGTATTGTGTGTATTATGTGTGTGTATGAGTGCCAGTCCTGGGGCCTGAATCCTTTGCACAAGAGGGTCTCATTGAGATCTTTACACACACACACACACACACACTGTACCCCTGCACTCAGCCCCCTCCACCTTTTTCAAACAACTCCAGTGGGTTCTGTTGCCCCATTTCACATGTGTCTATAAAGAACTTCACGCATCCTCCTCCGCCCTGCTGCCCTCCCTCTCCCTACTGATACCCACGCGGACGTTATTTAAGATGCACACCTGCCAGCCTTCCACCAACCGAGCCACAGCTTCGAGGGGAGAGCGGTGGACGACCAAAACAGGGAAGGGGGACATGCATGAAGGACTCATGGTCTAAACCACAAAGTTGAGAAAAGCAAGGGGCGGGGTGGGGGAGGGGGAGAATGCGGCAGGAGTGGCCCCCACCGCTGTGTTACACGGCACCTCCCTCCTACAGCGACCTCAAGATAGGGCAAAAAACGCTTATGGCCCACGTACTCCAGTTCTGCATTCGAAATGTTTTACTATAGTTCTCCGTGCTGTTTGTCTATTGAACATTCTCATCAGAGGGTGAAGAAGAGAAGAGCCAGTCTGATGGTGTGTGCTGGCTGGAGCAGCGATCAGCAAAGGCAACGAAGAGCAGCTGGTAGCCACTGGTAAAGAGCGCACACATCCACACAACCACTCCTAGGGGACAGGCACTATTTTTAATTTTTTTCACGACTTTATCCATACTAGGCAAGTGCTCTACCACTAAACTACATCCCTCGCCTGGGGTGCTCTTTTTTTAGAAAGCAAAATAACTAAAGTTTATATCGATAATCCAGAAACATCAAGGAAATATTTGTCTCTTGTCAGTCAAAAGAGTAGAAAAGCCTTCACCATGTTTTGGAAGATAGTATCAAAACAAACAAGGGTTGGTATGACTGAGGGAACTTCTTTCTCTGGCCTAGACATTCAACTCCTGGTGTTATTCCTCCCTCCCCAAGAACAAGATTGGTGTATTGTGATAGCTAAAACTGGCCATCCGAGGGTGAAATTTGGAGCTGCAACAAACAGAGGTGCATCGTTACTAAATGTCATGTGGGGTTGGAGGTGCGTGGACTACACACACACACACACACACACACACACACACACACGCACATGCACGCACACACACACACACAATCTAATAAAGCAAATGCCATTCAGGCACAGGGACAACAGGAGAGGCATAGCATTGAGAGAAGGCACTAGAAGTAGGACTTGGGAAGCCCTTCCTCCTTGGGGGCTTGGGGATAACCCCTAGCCCCCATTTTGATGGCTCATTCAGGCGCTGGAGAGATGGTGGGGTGAACTGGGATGATCATAGTGGGGCGGCAGGCATGTGGCTGCAAGAACTGATACATAATGAGCACATCACTGGCGTTGCAGGAGAGCCTTTGCTTCCGCCGGGCCTGGAGCACACAGCCAGCGAGGATCTGCCTTGGGGATCTGCCTCCCTGGCTCAGTTCTCACACGGGAAAACAGACTTGCAGAGGCAAAGCGGCCTCTGCAGAGAGGAAACACCGGAAAGAGGTGGAGCCCAGGGACTTGGCTAGCATATGCCCTGGGGCAATATGAAAACTAGTTTCCATAAGGGTGAAGTTTTCATTAATCTGAGATGCTGAGATAAACACAGCTTCAGAAGCAGAACTAGGAGGGAATTGGAGCACTCCACCCAACACACACACACACACACACACACACACACACACACACACAGAACTAGGAGGGAATTGGAGCACTCCACCCAACACACACACACACACACACACACACACACACACACACACAGAACTAGGAGGGAATTGGAGCACTCCACCCAACACACACACACACACACACACACACACACACACACACACACACACAGAACTAGGAGGGAATTGGAGCACTCCACCCATACACACACAAACACACACACACACACACACACACACACACACACACACACACACACACACACACACACACACACACACACACACACACACACACACACACACACACACACACCAGGTTTCTTTCCTTCGTGGGAAGATTCTTTTGCTGGAGATCCTTTGTTCTAAAAATATGGACTTTTCAGTATTTTTCTGATGCATTGGAAGCTTCTGGATTCCCCTGATCGTAACTGTTCCGTTTTCACTAATCAAGTAAACTGGCCCTCAAGGCTGCCAGCCAAGTTCAAGTAGCGCACCTGCCGGCCCTGGAAGCCACCCACCTGCCTGGAAGCTCAAGTCTTTCTCTACCGAATGCAGATTTTCCAGAACCCCCTACTGAGTTAATTCAAATATGCAAAGACCAGCTTAGAGCTGAGCAGGCCCTCAGCCCTCACATTAACCATATTTTCCTTATAGGAGAATTTTCTTTAAAAAAAAAAAAAAAAAGCTCTGTCAAGATTAGGTGGTTGGCATCACTACTGACAGAAAAACATGCAATAGAGCTGGGAAGGTGGCTCAGTGGTAGAGCGCTTGCCTTGCATGCCTGAGGCCCTGGGTTCGATTCCTCAGCACCACATAAGCAAAAAGACAAAAGCCGGAAGTGGCGCTGTGGCTCAAGTGGTGGAGCGCTAGCCTTGAGCTGAAGAGCTGAGGGACAGCGCCCAGACCCAGGGTTCAGGCCCCACGACCGGACCCAAAAAAAAAAAAAAAAGAAAAAGAAAAACATGCAATAAACAATGAGAGCAAACTCAACTCTCCTGAGTAAATGAAAATGTCCTGGATGTTGACTTTGGACGTAGGCTGCATAGCACACATTACACGGAATGTTCTTACACACTGACCATTTTGCTATATCTAACTTATCCCTCAATCCAAGAGACAACCTCCATGGCAAAGCAAACTTTCATTTTAAATTTAGTGTCTTAACCATTTTTGTTATACATAAAACAAACTACATTTTACTTGGCCGACTAGAAACCAACAGAAGTACCCATTGCATATTCTTCATCTTGACCCAAACTTCCATTCCTGTACCTTGTCTCCAATTAACCAGCAAAAAGCCAGAAGTGAAAGCATGGCTCGTGTGGCAGGGTATAGACCTTGAATGACCAAAGCCTGAGGCCCTGAGTGCAAGCCCTAGCTCTAGTGCACACATGCACACACGCAGACATGCACACATGCACACACGCAGACATACACACATGCACACACGCAGACATGCACACATGCACACACGCAGACATGCACACATGCACACACACACACACACACACACACACACACACAAATCAGGTCAAGAAATCACATTCCTAAAGTGGCTTTTAGGAAGGATGAAATCTATACAAACACACACACACACACATACAAAACCAGTAATTCTCTGGCCTCAGCAGGGTTGTTTTGTGGGACCAATAATTTATATCCAATATGACTCTTCTCAAAAGAAAGCATTTCTACTGAGGATCCGCTCTAGACTCTGGGCTCCTTTACCTGTCACTAACCTTTTACCTTCTACCAAAATGCCATGAACTGGGCACAGCAGCTTGGGCCTGTAATTCTAACTAATGGAGAATCTGAGGCCTGAGGATCATGGTCCTACACCAGCAAGGCAACAAAGTTGGCAAGACCTCATATCAACCAATGAGTGAGCCCAGTGCTGTGCATGTATCGGCAGATACATGATGCACAGAATGCAAGCCCTGGCCAAGCTGTGTGTACCGCAGGCCCAGCTTGGAAACCAACCAGCACATCTCAGAACTGGAGGTGTGGCTCACATGCAGTAACCACAGAAGAGAAAGGGAGAAAGGGAAACCCACAAGGCAACAACAGCAACAATAAAGTCACCCCATAAGATGAAAAATAAGATTTATCAGGTCAGATTTCTTTAAAATAAAAAAAAGAACAAAAGGAAAGAAGAAAGATAAAAAGAAAGCTATTTCCATTTTCCCTGCTTCTTTTTTACCCTGAAAAAAACTTGTTTCAAAGCTAAAAGGAACAAATTAAAGTTTCTACTGTCATGAAGTGGAATTCAGTGAGTGCAGCATACTGAATAAAAGCAGTATGTACAGGTACATATGAACATATATGTACACATACATACATGCATGCAAGCATGTATACCTGGAGGGCCTCCACATGTAAATTGTACAAGAAGAAGACAACAGGGAAGGTTACCATCACAGAACTGAGTTTGCGTAAGTTATTACGGACATATTTCCGTTATCTAGAGGACTTCCGTTTGGCCCCTCCTTCTTGAATTCTACTGTTTCACGGGCAGGGAACGGAACCACTCCCTCTGCAGGAGCTCCACGTCCATCTTCATTTGCTTTTTAAACAGAGAGAGAGAGAGGAGGGAGGGAAGAGGAATCATAGGGAGGGGGGAACAGAGAGGAGAGAGAGAAACAGTCGGGGAGAGACTCAGCAATTTCACGTATCCCTTCCTTGTACCCAGCAGCTGCTCTCATTGTTATTTATTTATTTCTTCTCTTTTGGAGCTGGATCCTTTTTTTTCTTATTTATTCCGGGGAGAGTGTCCTCCCGGGGTGACCTTTTATTCTCTCCTTTTTCCTTTTCCCCTCCAGGCTACTGCCCTCATGCCAGTAACTAGATAACACACTCTATCAAAGATTTAAAAAAAAATCATTGGGAAGGCGGCGGGGCTGATAGTGGCATCAATCTGCCTGACGTGGGCTGGGGTCAACCATTTATCTCTCGGCGCGTAGCCTGTGGTTACAGCCGCGGCGGCTGCCACCCGCTCCACCTTCACAACCTGGCCGGGCTATCAGAGCTGCACCCAAGTCCTCTGGATTCCTGCGTCCCCCAGGTCTTGGTTGCTGTCCCTCTTTCCCTAGTAACACGGGTTGGGAAAGAGGGAAGCCCTCCCATCTTCAGAGCTTTGTCTCCATCCCAGGGCTAAGAAAATGGCTGTGAACGGTAAAAAACAAAAAAACAATCCTGTCCCCTGTGAACCAAACTTTTCAAAGCAAGGCTACACCCCTGCTGTGACTCAAGTAAGGACGGCCGTGTTCCTTCACGTCTGCGTGGACACGCAGTTTTGCTTCTGTTCCGCTAGACAGGAGACGGTGTTTTTATTGTGGGATTTCTTTTGACCAGCGCACGTCCATTTTCCCTCCTTTCCCTCCCTTTTCCCAGGCCATTCGCTCCCCACACATACACCATTCGGCCTATGTTTAGCAGCCCACTCCCCGCTCAGAGTGATGATTAGGAGAAAGGCATTTGGATCTCACCCACGCAACACAGGAAACTACAAGTCTCCTGCTGGCCGGGGGAAGTCCCTCCACGTGTCGAAACACATGGGTGAAGTGGAACTGCTCACATGTCCTCCACAGTGCTACAAAAATACATACATGACATGTGCTCATCCCACATAAATGGTCATGTATCTGAGCTGCGATTTGTTGCTTTCTTGTGAATGAACAGAGGCTTGGACAATGGCATTGGAGTTTCCAGAACCTTCTCCCACACACAAAAGCCGTCAAGCTGTGCATTAGTGGCTCACCCCGTGTAATGCTAGCTACTTAGGAGGCTTCCCTGTAGGAGATCACAGTTTTAAGCTAGCCTAGGCAAAAAATCCACAAGACTCTACCTCCAAAACAATAAGCAAAATGCCAGCCAGGTGCTGGTGGCTCACACCTATAATCCTAGCTATTCAGGAGGCTGAGATCTGAGGATCGTGGTTCAAAGCCAGCCTGGGCAGGAAACTCTGTGAGACTCTTATTTCCAATAAACCACTAGAAAACCACAAGTGGCGCTGTGGCTCAAGTGGTAGAATGCTCGCTTTGAGCTGAAGAGCACAGGTACAGTGCCCAAGCCCAGAGTTCAAGCCCCACGACTGACAAGAAAGCAAAATGCCAAGCTGGAAGCATAGCTCAAGTAATACAGCACCAGCCACACGAGCAAATCCAGTCAGCACAGGAACCTGGATTCAAAGCACAATACCAGCATACACACACACACACACACACACACACACACACACACACACGCAGAGGAAAGGAGGGAAGGAGAAAGGGAGAGAGAAGGTAGGAACTCCATTGCCATTTTTCCCACCACTCTTAAGTTCACTGATGTAAGTCCCTAAGAAATCCATTTTAAAATGCAAATACACCAGGGAAGTTTCAGATCTTATGGATTTGAACCTAACACAGAGGCATGGAAGACAGAAACACACGAAAAAGAACATGAAAGAGGCTCATAGGAAAACTTGGTTTATGTATGGATTTTTCTCTATGTTTTAATCTAAACCTTGGATACATCATGCTTCTATCAACTCATAGAAATATAAAAGGTAGTTTTCCTTTTTATTATAAATGATGAGGAACCCTCAGGTCAAACCTTGCCTTCATCCTTAAAGTTCTCCCCAGAGATCCACCTGTTCACAGGGTAACCTCCACAAAAATCATCCCTAATTAAACACTGAAAATGAGAGTAAATAAGTTGCAGCCATGGAACGTGAGTGGTGACGCATAGCGTTCACCTGCACTCTTCTTCCTGTTTGAAAACTGCAGCTCTAAAAAAGATTTGGAAAAAAAACAAGTCCCAAGAGACAGTGCCTTTGATAGTCCAATTAGGGTGTACTTGGCTTTTTGACTGAAATGCATGTTAGCCATCAGTGAAGAACAACTCACGGGGGGCGGGACCGGGCTGCCTGCGATAGAAGGACATCTTGGAAATGGTCTCAGTGACGGGTTTTCGCCTCGATAGATGATTAGAGGCCGAGACATCAATCACCACCAGCACTGCACTGCAGACTCTCCAACTCTCATTCCACTTGCAGAGAAAACGCCTTTCCATCATTTCACCAGAGCCTGTGCTCACCAAGCCGGGGTTGGGTCCGCCAGCTCCAAACACTCCAGCTTGTGGGTTACAGGACAAAGCCCCCAGCATGCCTTTCACAGCTGGTGAAATGTCAGGGGGCAAAGCACCTGGGCGCTAGCTCTGTGCTGACCTTCCGCTGTCTGAATCCAGCCTGCTCCACACAACCACCCTCTCTGGGCTCATCCCGGCCTCTCGGAGTAGCACCACCCCGGGCATAGCTCGTTTATTTCATCTGAGATTTTTTTTTCCACATCTACGGACGTAGCGATGGTTCCTGCGTTCCACGGGACCTGTGTGAGAGCCGGCTTTAGGCTAAGAGTCCGGGGGCAAGGCTAGTTGACTGGCTGATGCTTCGGTTTGAACCCGAGGCTTTGCGCTCACTGGGCAAGTGCTCCACCACTTGAGCTGCACCCCCGGCCTTTTGGCTTTGAGTTATTCTTCCGATAAGGGCCTCGCGCATTTTTACCCTTAGACAACGATCCTTCCACCTGTCTCCCACGTGGCTTGCGTTACAGGCACGTGCCACCGCTACATCCAAGCTGTTCATCAGAAAGGGCCTGGCAAAATTGTTGCTTCACCAGGCCCAAAGAAACATAGGTCCAATGGTTTCCCTTATTTGTAATATCTAGTATATGTATGAGTCAAGCGGAAAAGGTCAGATAATGTGATGTCAGGAAAATGAACCCTTAGATGTGTATTTTAAGGTTTTTTTCTTTCATGCATGTGTTTCTAACGCATTTATAAGATTATCTCTTTGTTGCTTTGTATGTCCCTCCCCCACAGTATAACCCCTGCTTTCACTATATTTGATGTCAGTATAACTTGTGGAGGAGATGGGGAAAAACCAGTTGTTTAAGGATACAGGTGGACCTGTTGCAACAATGAGAAGTACAAGTTGTCATGTCCAAAACGAGCTTTACAACGTCGGTGCAGGGGGGGGGAGAAGGGGGGGGAGGAGAAGGATTGGGATTGGAGGGGGGGAGGCTGGGAAGGGATGTGAAGGGTAAACACAGGAGGAGGCTGCAATGCTTGGTAAGAAATGTACGCATTATCCTGCCCATGTAATTGTAACTCCTCTGTACAGTATGTTCACAAATAAAATTAAATTAAATTTAAAAAAAAATTGTTGCTTCAGTCGGCCTCAAACAGAGATCTTCCCAATCTCTACCTCTCACACCCTGGGATTACAGGCCTCCATCTGTCACTCTCCCTCCCTCTTTTCTCTCTTCTTTCCTCCTTTCCTCCCTCCCTCCTTCTCTCCCTCCCCCGCTAGGATTCAGTGCGTTGGTGTCTCATTATGTTGCCCAGCCTGGCCTTAATCCTCCTGCCTCAGCCTCCAGGGGGGCAAGTACCCCAGACCAGACAGCTGAAATTAATTAAATTCAGGTATTCCTTGCACAAAATCCTACCTGCTCTTATAAGCGCAGTTACGGAGAAGATATACAATTATGATATCCCACTAACACACTGTGTATGTGTGTCTGTTTCTCTCTCATAACCTCATTCTCTCTCTCTCTCTCTCTCTCTCTCTCTCACACACACACACACACACACACACACAATTCCACCCAAACAACTATTACAGCAGAAGAACAGAGGCAACAGAAAACCTCAGTGGAGGGACCAGGAACACGGAATAAGAGAAGCCCACAAAGAGGTAGGTAAGCGGGATCTGTGGCGAGTGTCGGGAGACCCAGGAACGGGCCCAGGCTTATAGCTGCAGCTGGGTGCAGAGGCTAAGGGTCTGGGGCACTCACTATACTTTTTTCCACTACTCAGTGATAGACTTGCACAGGTCCACATTGTGACTCCTCCGGAACGCGTCCAGGATGGAAGAGCACAGGGCTCTGACGCGAGTGAGCCAGCCAGGCGTCAAAGGAGATGCTCACCGCCACCACATCAGCATCGCCGGTCTGAGGGTGACCTGAGCCGCCCCTATAGGGGCTCCACATTGTCCCCAGAGGGGGCGCCCCCTTGCTGCTCCCATCTGGCAGAGCCAGCAGTAATGCTGTGTGGGCAGGATGGCATCACACCGGCTTCAGGACACCTTCCATGTTCTGCTTTCCCTCAATCTTCCCCCAACAGCCATCCACTGGGCTGCTTTAACACCTGAGAACCATGGACACATCCGAGTCAAGCTATACATGGCTTGTAGCCAGGGGGTGGCCCATCCCCTCCCCCCGCCACTGGCCCGCGGGCCTGCACTGTGAAGGAGGGGCGGGCTCGGGCATGACCGCCCTTCGTCCTGTCCACTGCCTTTTCTGAGGAGCAGAGGAAGGTTTGGGAATCATTTTGCCCTGAGGCAAGCAGCCAGGGGACCCCGTGCGCTCCTAAGACCACCTTTGGGCAGGGGCGCTAAACTCAGCCACCACAGGCGGAGAGACGAGACCTGTGCCCTGAGCGCTCTGCCTCGCGGAGCGTGAGGCTTTCTTCCAGGAGGGATGTATCGTGAGCATGTTGGAAACCGTGATGAATTCCCACCTCCAGCGTGCAGAAGCCTTGCACAGAGAGGAAGAACAAGCTCGTCTTCCTACAGCCCATTCCAGCCCTGGGACAGAAGGGACGGCCCTCAGAAGGGACGGCAGGTACAGCGTCCTTCAGACCTTTCCATCTCCGCCCCCATTAAAATGTACAACTAGATTCCACCCATCACAGAGTGGCACCGGAGGATTGCAATTTCATCCAGCATGATTTTTATTAGCCTTGCGATTTCTTAATGGGCTCCCCTGAGGGCTGGCTGGGGCGACCCCGCACACCCTGCCAGATTTGCTACAGGCAGTGCAATAAACGCGGCATCTGGCCCAAGACAATTATCACAGCGGACCAGGGTGCAGAAGGAGGAGGGAAAGGTGACCGGGCCACCGCTCAGGGCAGCGAGGCCAGCGGGAGGAAGCAGCACCTTCCCGGATCTCATCAGCGTCGCCGCTCCTGACATCTCATTATGCACCAGAGGGGAAGTGGACAGGTACGGGGCTCGCCAACTTTTCCTCCTATTACTTCCACAGAATGCCATGAAGCTGGGAGCTAATTAAGTCCTGTGGGACAATCAGTGTCTCCTTTTGGGGCTAGGTTAAATTACATTATGTACGGACGCAAAAGAGAAAAAGAAAGTCCCTGGACTTTTCCTTGTTAATAGAGTAAGTTAGGAAAACGATGATCCCGAGCTGGAAGGTGAAGTTGATGGCTTCCTCCACACACCGCGCACCCAAGGAAATCAAAAACCTCCCGGGACCTCGGGGCGCAGGGGACGTCTGCAGCTACTTTCGGGAGTTCCCGCCTCCACTGTGAGAGGAAGCTGTCGGGATGGTCACAGGCCCCCCTGGCTGAGGGGGGGGGGGGGGTGATTTGCTCCGCAGGCTAGAGAGGCCAAGGTGTGCATAGCCTCACACGTGGGCAAAATGGGGTAACAGCACGGCCACACAGGAAAGGCTGAAGCTGAGGCTGAGAGGAAAAGCCTGGGAGACCAGGCCGGGTGGGAAACGGAGGCAGCCAGGGACCTGTGGAGGCCCCGTCCCAAATCTCCCCAGAGCAGTCCCCAGAAGGCAAAAGAACAGAAGCAGATAACAGCCTAACACTGAGATCCAACAGAGCAAAGCCGCCTCCCGCCAAGCTCTCTGGCCTGAAGCCAGGACCCCACGCCTACAAACCTACTCCCCAACCCCACCCCTACAAACCTACTCCCCAACCCCACCCCTACAAACCTACTCCCCAACCCCACCCCTACAAACCTACTCCCCAACCCCACCCCTACAAACCTACTCCCCAACCCCCAACCCCACCCCTACAAACCTACTCCCCAACCCCACCCCTACAAACCTACTCCCCAACCCCACCCCTACAAACCTACTCCCCAACCCCACCCCTACAAACCTACTGCCCAACCCCACCCCTACAAACCTACTGCCACCAAACCTACTCACTTCCCTGATTTTTTCTTTAGTTGCCTAGAGAGCGATTGAGCAAAAGGGCTCACTGTGCTGTTTCAATATGCACAGGATGTAGTTTAGTCAAATTCACTTCTCTCCTTCTTCCTCTCACCTTTGTAGCTGTTTTTGGTGGTTTTCTGACAGACAGACATATTCAGCATATATGCTGTGATTATATATATTAGTATAATGTTACTGTGTGTATATATACTAAATAACATATATATGTATAACGTAGAACTTCTATAATGCAGAATGCTAACTCGCAGTCATTGTCTACAGAATTCGCACTGGGAAATGCTGATCACTCACAGCAGGATTTTTCCCACGCAAGTGCCTCCCCGTGCACAGGTGGTTACAGAACAGACTCTTCCAAACTCACACTGTTCATCACCTAGCACAGACGCACACACGGCACGCGTGTGCCCAGTAAAATCACCCCTCACACCTGGGAGACTACTCATGGCTGCTGGCTGCGTTTAGTTCTCTATCAGACTTCAGGAAGGTGATTTTTGACCATGCTTTTTTTTTCTTCTTGCAAAATGTACCTGTGAAAAAGTGAGATTTTTTCCCCTCCCATAACTAATAAAACATACTGAAATGTGACGATCATATATTACAGTATTCACACTTGGATAGAAAGAACTTTGGTGTAATCTTTCTGCATCGTAGATCCAGAAACTAAAATGTAGGGTTGTTCAAGCTCCTTCAACAAGTCAGTCAGCAAACCAACAAGAAAACCCCTTTCCGAGGGCTGGGAAGGTGGCTCAGTGGTAGAGTGCTTGCCTTGCATGCATGAGGCCCTGGGTTTGATTCCTCAGCACCACATAAGTAGAAAAAGCCGGAAGTGTCACTGTGGGTCAAGTGGTAGAGCGCTAGCCTTGAGCTGAAGAGCTGAAGGACACTGCCGGAAAAAAAAGAAAAGAAAATCCCTTCCCGCCTTCCCTAGAACTCAGCTCTTCTGTACTGTGCAGAGAACTTCCTGTGGGTCCCTTCCACTCCCAGTGTGATCCCTGCCTGTCCCCAGGGTAAAGTTCCATCTCCCAAAGGCTCCAAAAGAAATCCCACCATTTGGGGCTGGGAATGTGGCTTAGTGGTAGAGTGCTCACCTGGCATGCATGAAGCCCTGGGTTCAATCCTTCAGGGCCACACTAACAGAAAAAGTCAGAAGTGGTGCTGTGGATCAAGTGGTAGAACACTCGCCTTGAGCAAAAAAAGTTTAAGGGATAGTGCCCAGGCCCTGAATTCAAGCCCCAGGACTGGCAAATACATAAACAAACAAACAAACAAACAAACTCCCTCTGTACAGTATCAGGTTTCACTTAGGGAATTCCACATGGCATTTATTTAGACCAAGATGGTGCCAATTGATGAAACTGAACATTGGAAGAAAAGAACTGCGCCACGTCCCAGCCTGCCATGAGTGGAGTTACTGTAACAGGCTCTGACCTGTACACTTCCCAGCGAGGGCAGAAAGCAGGACTCAAGGTCAGATTCAATGTCCACCCACCTGAAATGACCCAAACTCCCATATCATGATACAATAATTCCCCTATGCCAGATAATAACTAAATTTTTAAAACTCTTGGCCAAAATAACACAAAGAGTTATCAAAAGCACAGTCTCGTTCACTGCTGAACATGGCTTGGTAGAGAGGAATGGGCGATATTCCCAACTCATTCAGTGCTGAGCACCGAGAGGCACAATGGCTTGCTCAGATACATGAAAGACTACATTCAGGTTAAATGTGTCCTAAAGTTCCTCTTTTCAAAAGAAATGGAAAGAAAAAAAACCAAGATGAAGACACACACAGGAGCTGAGATTTAAGTAAGTGGCAAGGCCTTTCTCACGGTGGATAAAAGCAACATATAACCTGTTCAGGATGCTCACCAAGGTATCATTTCCTCTCAATGCACACTGAACACACAAAAATGAGACGTGGCACATTTAGAGACACTCCGAGAACGTGACATTCCGAGTGCTCGGGGCTCCGCTGTGTGCTTCTTCTTCACCCCTGTGTTATGGCAATTAACAGATGTAGTCACACTACAAAGATCCTCCCAAATTATACAACAGGTAGACAAATCAACCTCCATTCTAGCTTCACCCTCGCACTCAAGCTCCTACTTAGGAGCCGATACCACGTGTGCTGGACATTCCGATTCTTCCTACCATGACATTCTGTATACGCTGCCCGCCTTGCTCCAGCAGCTGGCCAGCGGGGCCCACTAACTGCTTGAAAGGTGAGTGCAATGCCATTCAGTCACAGATGGGCACTTCTGGAATTAGAAGCCAACTCCCAGGAGTCCTTGCTGTCCCCTACGTGTCTCTGCTCCTGCCTCATTATGCTAAGGACAGAAAACCCTTTCAGAAGTGAAACGTCTGCATTCCCACTCCCTCTCCCTCTGCGGCAGACAACGTGTGCCGCAGAACCCTCATCACACACACGGGACTCGATGTTTGCTGAGGTCAGTCAGGTCAGCCGGAGACCCCCGGTGTTCCTGCATCTTATGTCCCGGATCTACCCACCATTCCACAGCACCTGTGTGCAGACACACAGCCCTGAGGGAGGGCCAATGAGAACAGAGGGAGAGAGAAAGGAGAGGAGAAGCAAGGGGAGGCAGAGGGAAGAGAGGAAAGAAAAAGGGAAAAGAAAAAGCAAAGGTAAAGAGAAAAGAGAAGAAAAATCAAAAGGAAGGGAAGTGAGATAAAATGCAGTAAAACAAAATGAAATAAAAACTTTGGTTTTTTTAATAACAGAAGAAAATTGATTAGAGAGTAGAAAGTATTTACAAAGTATCTCCTGAACATCTACAAACACAACAGATAAAAAGGGTAAAAAAAAGTCACATCGCTGGATTATTGGAATTCTTTGGGAGAATCTCACACAAAAATAGGAAATATATGAAGCAGCGATTTGTCTGAAAACTCCAGTACAGACCTTGGCCTTCCTCTACCCACTCCTCCCACGGAAGTCCAACACCAACCTCGCCTCCATGAGCCTTACGATATAAGATACCCCATGGAGGTCCGGGAAGATGGCTCTGTGGTAGAGTGCTTGCCTCACATGCATGAGGCTCTGGGTTCGATTCCTCAGCACCACATACACAGAAAATGCCGGAAGTGGTACTGTGGCTCACGTGGTAGAACTCTAGCCTTGAGCTGAAGAGCTGAGGGACAGCGCCCAGGCCCAGAGTTCAAGCCCCATGACCAACAACCACAAAAAAGACATCCCAATGGCTTCACCATTTAAGTGTATGAAAAGATAAATTCCACAAGATGAGTACAAAAAAGTACTGCGGGGCCTCCCAAGAGAAAAAAAAACCCTTTATTTTAAGGAAATAAAAACCTTCTTGAGGAAGAAATATATTGAAAAGCCCCAAAGAACTTAAAAACGTAAATATATTGCAAAAACGGCAATGATTTAACAAGCTACAGGTTCCTCTGAGAGCCATTTTGTAGTTACTGGAAGAAAGAAGAGATGGAGACCTGTGGCATCTTAGACCTTAGCAAATGAAGGAGGTGAAAATGAACGGCCCCTGCTTTAATCGAGGTTCACTGGGCTCAGGAACACTCTCTAGCATGAGTAACAGCAAGCGTGGGCAGGAGGGGAGAGCTGGCCAACCACAACCACCCGCATCGTTCTTGTGATTTCTATCAGCTCTAGGCACCTCCTGGACGCTGATCTACTTATTCCACACACGACCCTTCATTTCCCCTCACGGTTACTGACCCCCCAAGATCTAGTGTGGCCGAGAACCCCCCTCGTCTCGGGACACACCTCCTCAACCTCTCTCCTGGCCCAGCGCTATCTCAAGAGCAGTGCTGGAGAGAGCCTTGGTCCAGAGACCCTTTCTTTCATATGTGATCTTTCTAGAAAGCCACCGGGCCGCCACAGCTCTGTGGTCAGACTTGAAGTCAGGCAAATCCAAGCCCCCCAAATTCGCTTCTCTTATTTCAAGGTAATTTTGTTTGTATCACAGAAGTTCCTGACTGTTCAAAACATAGTAATCCTGAAAAGTTTTTAAACATCCAGAGGTGTTTTATTGGAATTACCTGGAGTCTAAATATTCATTTGGGGGCGCTCACATTTTAATACTGTTGAGAATATCCGCAATGATCCTCTTCATGTTTCTTCGGATGTGGATTCATTAAACTCCGATATCAGGCGCCCTGCACCCATCTTCCTTCCCACCCATCTTAGAAAACCTAAGGAAGTCGCTTTGATGCGTCTGCCTCCTGTGGTTTGCCAATCAAATCCCCCCCCCACCTACCAGAGGCAGACCATGCAGGATCCCTTTGCTCCTGCAATGCCCCTGGGAGTCATCGGTCACCTCAGATCACAGTCTGACCCAGACTCTCCCTTCCAAACCCGGCACTCCCCAGTCCATACCCGAGTGCCTCCCCCCACTACCCCGACCCTGGGCCTTTCTTTCCCCAGGCCCCCAGGAGTCCCTCCTTGTGCACCGCTTCCTCCAAAAATACCTTTTCCCTGCGTATCTTGCATCTCCCGCTCTCGGTGGCATAAACACCGCCAGGAGGGCAGCAGGGCGAGTCCCGCGCCATAAGACAAGTGAGCTTGAGTCCTGCGCTACATCACAGCCGTCCACAGACATTCCCGGTGCGTCCACATCCTGATGGCTCCAAGAGCATCTCGCAGGGATTGATACACACACACATAGACACACACACCCACACACCACACACACGCACACATGCACACGCACGCGTACACACACGCACGCACGTGCACACACACGCACACACACACACACACACACACACACACACACGGCACGGAGCTGCCTGGGTTCCAGTGCCCCACACGGGAGCCACATGAGGTTCACCAAATCCCCTCCTCAGGCGTCTCTGCAGACTCCTCTCTGCAAGGCGGTGCCCCACGCCCTCCGCCGCCCGCCTGACGCCGGGGATCCTCTTGTGAACCCGGCCGGCCTCCGCCTGGCCTGGCCCTGCACCCAGCCCTTCCCGGCATGTGTGTCCTGGCCTCCCTCGCAGCCCCGGAGCAGGGTTAGAACTCAGCAGAGGCGCGCCACGGTATTTCAGAGGAAGTAAAGCCACGGAGTCTCCTGCCCCCCCACCCCCCAAAATAATCTCAAAATTAGACTTGGAGATGATGAAAAACTAAATGAAATCACAGCCATGAGCAGATTCCCTCAAAGCAGCACGTCGTCCAGAGGAAGGCAGTGCCCCGTGCCCCAGCCTGACCACCAATGACGGGGGCCGCGGACCACCACTGACCCTAGACAGTCCCCTGCACGGCCGGCCCTGCCGCGCTGCCCGACTCCTATCACACAACTACTGATAGCACTCCCACTTCCCAGGTGAGAAGACTGAGCTCAGATACTTCCCTGCTGGGCCAGCCTGCCTCCCCTGCCTCCCCTCCCCTGCCTCCCCTCCCCTCCCTTCCCCTGCCTCCCCTCTCCTGCCTCCCCTCCCCTCCCCTGCCTCCCCTGCCTCCCCTGCTTCCCCTCCCCTGCCTCCCCTGCCTCCCCTGCTTCCCCTCCCCTGCCTCCCCTGCCTCCCCTGCTTCCCCTCCCCTGCCTCCCCTGCCTCCCCTGCTTCCCCTCCCCTGCCTCCCCTGCCTCCCCTGCTTCCCCTCCCCTGCCTCCCCTGCCTCCCCTGCTTCCCCTCCCCTGCCTCCCCTGCCTCCCCTCCCCTCCCCTGCCTCCCCTGCCTCCCCTGCCTCCCCTCCCCTGCCTCCCCTCCCCTCCCCTGCCTCCCCTCCCTCCCCTGCCTCCCCTGCCTCCCCTGCCTCCCCTGCCTCCCCTCCCCTCCCCTGCCTCCCCTGCCTCCCCTCCCCTCCCCTGCCTCCCCTGCCTCCCCTCCCCTCCCCTGCCTCCCCTGCCTCCCCTGCCTCCCCTCCCCTGCCTCCCCTCCCCTCCCCTGCCTCCCCTCCCCTGCCTCCCCTGCCTCCCCTGCCTCCCCTCCCCTCCCCTCCCCTGCCTCCCCTGCCTCCCCTCCCCTCCCCTGCCTCCCCTGCCTCCCCTCCCCTGCCTCCCCTCCCCTGCCTCCCCTCCCCTGCCTCCCCTCCCCTCCCCTGCCTCCCCTCCCCTGCCTCCCCTCCCCTGCCTTCCCTTGCCTCCCCTCCCCTGCCTCCCCTCCCCTGCCTCTCCTGCCTCTCCTGCCTGCCTCTCCTGCCCTTGCCCAGCACTTTCTCACAAAAGTGCCCCAGGACTAGGCTCTTAGCCATCCCAACAGAATCTGAGACCCAGAGAGGTTTCAGGCCTACTAAGGGGTCCCCAGATTTCACACCTGACTCCAGAGAAAGAGGGCAAGAGGCACAGAGGGAAGCAGAGGCTGCAGTTCCAGAAATGAACTCCTGTCAGCGGTGAATGGAAAGAAGAGACAGCCAGCCTGGGCTACGGACCAGAGGCTGAGAAGGCTGAGGGAGTGAGATATCCCCCGACACACACACACACACACACACACACACACACACACACACACACACACACACACACACACACACACACACACACACACACACACACACACACACACACACACACACACACACACACACACACACACACACACACACACACACACACCCCTATCCTGGGATAGGAAGGCAACAGGGAAGAGTGTAGAAAGGGCAGGGTAAAAGAAAACATGTGTTATCACATATACCAGCACCAGCCAAATCATCATGCAAAAGCACAGATGACAAATCTGAGCAATATAGCTTCGCACTGGGACATTTGGACTGAAACCGCACACACGGGAGACACTGGGAGAGAAGACAGCACATCATCGACACTTAATAAATGTTTGTTCCAAACCAGAAAGACAACGGGAGGAAAATCTAAGGATTGCTTCCGAGTGGGGGGGAGATGGGGGGGGGCCCTAAGGGAGTAGGTGCTCAATAAGTACTATTTTTTTGTCTGTGTACTCAGATGCCGGGGAGTTAGAAAAGATTCTCTGATGCGTTTCTCTGGGCTCTTAGCCTCTGATTTCAATTCCCCGCAATTCCTCCAGGAGGCTGGGAAGTCCCTCACTGAAGACTTGGGATCACAGTCTTGGAAGAGCCACTTACAAGCAATGGTGTGAATGCCTGCTAAACAGAGAAATGGGCAGAGAAGCCATACCCCATGGCCTGAGGCCCTCCTCCATTCCCACTCCCACCAAATTCCCTACAAGGCTGACACATCACTCTGTGCCCCCAAGAACAGAGATGACCCAGATGGACCCACAGTGACATCATCGTCCCTCAAGCCAAGGACGGAGCCATGATGTAAAGGCCCTGGTGCAATTGAAGGCCACTTATTTTATAAAGAAATAAAGCACAGACAGCTCCTTTCAAGCACGCAACCAGAAGTCAGGACAAAATGCCCAGGAGATATCTATCCAGAATTTCTTTTCAAGAGCCCAGGCAGCCCTCATTTATTTTTTGAGAAAATATATGATTAACCATAGTTGACGAGGAATTCAGATGTTGTACACTGAGACCCAGCTCCTCAAAGTTGGAGAGCATTTAATATTATATATGGCTGCCATTTGGACTAAATTGTTTTTTTAATGTACACAATATTACAAATTTAATTTGAGCTGTTTGAATCAGTCTGTAAAAAAAGATTTGATTATATACCTGAGTGCTCTGGACCCCGCTTTTCCGTATCTCAGTAATCTTGGCAGTAATTGGCTGATTAGGCGTCTCACACTCCATCTCTGCCTCAGTTTCCATGGTAATGTTACAGGAGCTATTATAGATGAGAATTTCATCTCTTTCCACTTTAGGGCTGAAACGAGAGGGAGGTTAAATGGGGTGTCATCAATCTTAATGAAATGCAATTATTTTTACTCTTATTAATCACGGCAAGCCATTAGCTTGTGGCAACTACAGGCCACCATTTGTCAAATTTTGCAAATTTCTGTAATTTTGTTTCCATTCTCTTATTGTTTATTTGTTTTTTTTGTCCATTCCCCCCACCCTTATCTGCTCACCCTGCAATGAAAATGCACATGGGAAATATCTTTCACGGGGGCGGGGGCGTGCGCACGGGGCTCATCTGCTCCAAAGCTATTCAGAACATTACCAAAAGCTCCTTAGAACTCAACTAAACAAGCATGACTCCGGCCATCCTTATAGCTCCAAAACACGGAAACAAATGGTAGGAAGGCTTTCAGATTTTGATGCCTTTTTCTTCTCTCCCCACACACCAGCCTTTTCTTCTTCTTCTGGATCTTACCCACACTTAGTGCTGAGGGAAGCGAATTACCTAAATCCAACTCTGCCACCACCCCACCCCTCCACCCCCCCACCCCACCCCACCCCCACCCCCGCCCCGGGCAGATGGAGAAATTGAAAAAGCCACATAACTGGCTAACTGGCCTCTAATTCCAACCGTGAAAAAATGAGCTCATTTAGCCTCCCAATTCCCTCTCTCCCCGGCTGATGGCAATGAGGCTCTGTTGCTAGCAGTGGAACATTAACTTAGTAAATTAATTAAACTTACTTCACAGCCCAGACTAAGGAGAGTCGATATATGTCCCACTTATACTAGCAGCCCCTTGCTGAAAGGGGCTCGTGTTATAAGGGGAGAAGCAGAAAGACACCGAGAATGAACAACGGCAGCATGGACCTGCAGAGTCTGAAACTACGCAATCAGCGGAGGGGAGAACTTAAAGGTCACACAGGACCTCCCCCAACGGGCTACTTTTATTTTTTTTTATTTTTTTATTTTTTTGGTCAGTCATGGGGCTTGAACTCTGGGCCTGGGAGCTGGCCCTGTGCTCTTGAGCTTAAGGCTAGCGCTCTACCACTTGAGCTACAGCGCCACTTCCGGTTTTCTGGTGGTTTATTGGAGATAAGAGTCTCACAGAGTTTCCTGTCCAAGCTGGCTTTGAACAGTGATCCTTAGATCTCAGCCTCCTCAGTAGCTTGGATTACAGGCGTGAGCCACTGGTGCCCAGCTCACAAGCTTACTATTTATCCCAAGGTAGTCCCAGCTGTAGGCAATTCTTCCTAATCAACGATGATTAGAAAGAATAATGCAGGATATTTTATATACTTTTCAATGATTTCATACACAGAATCTCATTTCAGCCTGTAAAGGCCAGCAGAAGTAGGTTAAAAAAAAAGAGAAGGAAAAAAAAAAGGCTAAGCTAAACAGACCAAGGGAGGCGCAGAGGTTAGACACAAAACTCAGAATCAGAACTCAGGCGCTCTGCTTGCTAGAGCAGGGCTCGGGTTTTCAAATGCTGATTGGCTACCGGCACAATAACTGCAGATGACACCATCCTGGGTGTGGGAATAAATCCATGAAGGTGGCAGACCCCAGAGAGGGTGTGGGAAAGGGTGAAGGGTCATCCAGCGAGAAGCCATTCATCACGTGGAAATGTAGCATCTTTTTTTTCAAGTCAGTGTTGAAATACCTCCCCCCACAATCTGCTAGGGGTAATGACGTGCTAACACCTGAACGCTCCACTTCATCTTCACGTCCGCTCTGCCTTTCTGCTTCTGCGTCCGGGGGAGACGCCTCTTCCATGCCCGCGGCCCCTTCCTCTCCTGGGGGTTATCCATGTGTTCGCCTGGCTCCATCTAGTCCTGCATACACCAAGTCTGAGCTGACTGCTGGGATTCCTGACGCCGTTGGCACCATGGCACCCAGCATGGAGTTCATTCTGCAGCCCCTGTGCTTATTTGACGCTGGCAGGAAACTCAGCGTCGCTGCACTGCCACTGGCTGTTGTATTTATTCAGCGGACTCCGGACCACGACAGCTTCCAACGGAAGCGGGGGATGACAGCTGAACCACCTGCACGCATGACTCAATAAGCCTGTTTCCCGTCTTAAAAACGACTAAAATAGAGTCACCAGCAAGCCAGTACCTATTATTAGAGTTGGTGAAGAAATTAAGGAAATAAAGTGTACATAAAATGATCAGCATACGAATGATAAATCAGATAGTAGAAAGGTTAGCACAGAGCCTGGTAGAAAACAAATGTCCAGTAGAGTCCGGGCTCACTGCCGTTGTTGCTTTCGGTGATGGGGGTGGGTTACGGCTGTAACGTACGTCTGACCACAGCGGCAAGGCCTGGTGCCCTGGTATACGCCTGCGGCCTGCAAACAGAACTGCATCGACCCCGTCCTGGGACAGAAACACGGTGACCTTGTTTTTTAAGTTGTTGTTGTTTTTTAATCATGGTCACCCTTTTAGAAAGTGGTTTAGGAAAGGGGTTTAACCTGGAAAGCCATGATATTTATTTGTTAGATTGTTTTTCCCCTTTCTTAAATCCAAAAAGGCCTCATGAACTTAGGGCTTCTAAGCCTTAGGTCTATAGCCACTCCGCTACGCAAACCCCTTCTCTTCTTTTGAATAAACACTTTGCAATCTGCAGGACTTCTCTACGACTTTTTTTCCCAAAAAAAAAAAAACTTGTGAATCTGTTTAGAAAGAAAAGAAAAAGGGGAAAATAAAACCTTCTGTTTTTCATAATGTCTAATCTTTCTCCCCACTGGCATTCACCAGATGTTGCTTTGGATCGGAAGATAAATATTAAAATCTAAGCAAGAACAAAGTGAGCTGTTTACTGGGCAGATTGTTCAGATGTTTTCTTGAACACTTGAAAAAGACAGGAGATGCTTTGATATGCAGGCCGCCTGGGACCCGTGACAGCTTGACCCTGCTAGAGAGCTGCAGGGTCCAGGGCTACGTCCACCGGGCTTGTGCTTTCCGATGGCCCTGTGGCTGCGCTGACCACATCCTGGTAGGAAAGGTGAAAGGACAGGCAAAAAATAAAAAGAGCTACCTGACAAAGAGACCCAAGAATGACAACGAGGCCGGCTCTGTCCCGTGATCCGAGGCAAGGAGATCCCGGAGACGCTGTTCACACACGCAGAGGTAAGGCCACACTTCGGGCAGCATTTCTGTCCCTACGGTGACAGTCAAGTTGCACTGGACATGGGTGTGTCTGGCCTTTCCACGGGTGTCACACAAGGGAGCCACGGACACTAGGAGAAAATCAGGAGGAAGTGAGGCAAATCCAGGGAAACACTTCATATACCAAGTCCAAGAGTCCTCCTGTGACCAAGACAGAAATGAAGTTTCCCGTATACTCGTATCAAAAGCTGTGTCACACGCATCTGCACAGAGAGATAAAGTAATGTTTTTGTGAGATGTATATCCTCATCACAAATAAAGACCTGGGTGGACACAGAAGAGAACATGAGACTGAAATGGTTAGGATACTTTAGAACCTGCTAGCACTGGCTCTGGTTTATTTCTCTTCTTCTTCATTTTAAAAACATATTTACCAAACAGAGTTGTAGTCCTAAACAACATACTATTGAGATAAGTTCCTAAGCTCAATAAGACATAATAGAAAACATTGGGGGACCTACTCTCTTCAGTCAGTGTCCTAGTCGCAACATTTGCCCAAGTTCTTGCATGTCACTCCAGGGGAGATGTTCTGTTTCCAATGCTGCATTGCATAAAAGTAATACAAGGTACTTATCATTTCTTTTACCAGTGGACTTCTGGATATTTGCAAATAGTTGCTACTACACATGTGCAAAACTTCCTCTGGGGTGAATGCCTATAGAAAAAGTACATAGGCACAAGTTAACTTTGCAAGAGGGTGCCATATTACTTTCCACTGCTACCTGATGAAGGGGTCTGAGGAAGATGAAGAGGCTGGTGCTCTGTTCAGTGTGTGGCACACAGAGACACTTTAAGCAAAAGTTTTTATTCTTAGCCAGGCCCCTGCATTCCCACTAGACTATGCGATCCCATTACCTGACATAATTTTCAGCAGTTGAAATGATCAGACTCTGAATTTTTGCCAGTCCAGTATGTATAAATATTATCATATGTGGCCTTAAAAATTGCGTTCTTAGCCAGGTGCTGGTGGCTCATGCCTGTAATCCTAGCGACTCAAGAGGCTGAGATCTGAGGATCTCAGTTCAAGCCAGCCTGGACAGAAAAGTCCCCATGAGACTCTCATCTCCAATTTTTAACCACTCAAAAGCAGGAGGTAGTGCTGTAGCTCAAATGGCAGAACACTAGCCTTGAGCACAAAGAGGCTCAGGGACACTTGAGCTCAAGGCTGTGAGCTCAAGGCCCACAACCGAAAAAAACAATTGCATTTTTAGCATTACCTTTTAGGTTGAATCATTTCTTGTGTATTTACAGAAAAAAAAATCATGTTTCTTCTATGAAACTCATATTCCTGCTATCTGCCCATTTTTCTATGGAACTATGTTTTTCCTTTTCAATTGGTATTTATATGTGTGTTTCTATTCTGGCTGTGAATCTTTTCAAGGTTACTACAGTATTGTCTTCTCCAAGTGTGCAGCTAGATGTACACTCCTCAGGGGAATCTCCTATTAGCAGAAGTTCTCAATTGTCATATAGTTAGGAATGGTCATAATTCCTATCTAATGAAGAAATTCAAAGCAACTGCTTCAAGCTTGCTGACCCTTGGGTCATGTCTTCCTGGGTCAACGACACAGACTAGAGCAGAAGCACAGCAATCTGTAGCTGCAAGATAAGTCTCTACAGGAGATGATTTGAGAGCAACTCTGCCTTAAAAACTCTAAGACAGAGGCCATAGAAAAATCTCTGTGCCAGGTGCCCCTGGATATGGAATCACCAGAGTGTGGACTTGAATCGAGGGCGGCTTGGCTCGCCGCAGAGCCAGCAGCAGGGAGCTAAGTACGCCTGAGAGGATTTGTAGCTGTGCAAGCACACCAGACATTATCGTCGCTCTTACATTCCAAAGCACCTGATACCTAGAAAGTTCTCTGGGAATGTGTTTTCAGTGAATAAAAGCAATAAAAATGACTGACAGAGAATCTCACATGGGTAACAGAACACAAGAACTTTGCAGTTAGTGAGCCCCAAGGCAAATAAAAACAGGGGCTCAACACCTATAAAATAATGAATTCATTTTAGGTGATTAAGTGGATGCAAATTGACAAGGTGGATTAGAGAAAGCACCCAGGGCTGAGGATCCAAATCCAGGACTTTTACTCAAAGTTCTGCCACTAAATAGCTCCGTGACCTTAATCGCTTTAGCTTTTCATGCCTCGTGGAAAAGTTAGTTTCCATGAAAAAGTTATTCGGTATAATTCAAGGCATAAATGCAAGAAACCCTGAGATCAAAGATCTTGCTCATTTTAAACAAATGCAAAGTATTAGTTTCATCTAACAGGATGTTTTAGCACCTGTGATATGAAAAGTAAAATTCTGCTTTGGTTAAAAGTATAATTTAGGAAGAGGGCAAGGCCTGAGGACCCCAAAAAGTAGGCAAAGAACCTTCTTGTCCTTCTTGTCTTCCTCTTTCGACTCCCCACTCCACTCGTAATATCAGGGTGATGGCAGAGAAGAAGTCAAACAGTGAAGGGGGGGGGTGGGCGCTGAGACCCTGTCCAGCCTGGAATGAGACACGGAGCCCCACCTGCAAAGCCAAACCGCAGAATGAAAATCAAAGCACGGGTCGAACTCAGAGTGACCTTGGCAAATTAGAGAAGAGAACAGAAATAAACAAAAGCCCGAATGAAAAAGAGCAAGGCAGAAAGCTACGGAAGAAAAATATAAATATGAAGGATCTCCAGCTGTGCACAGCCATGTTGGACACACACACACACACACACACACACACAAGTAGGTAACACAAAGACCACCAACCAGTAAAGCAGCAATCTAATTTTAAAAACAAACAAATATTAGGACTGGGTACTGGTGGATCATGCCTGTAATCCTAGCTACTTAGGAAACTTTGGTATTAACGATTATGGTTCAAAGAAAAGTATAAGAGACTGTCTTTAAAATAGCCAGCAAAAAGCTTGCCTGGAGGCATGGTTCAAGTGGTAGAGCACCAGGCAAATAAGCAAGCTACCCAACTGCAAATCCTTGAGTTCCAGTCCCAGTATTAACGCAAGTAAGTAAATAAATAAATGCAAATATGGGTCCAGATTTTCTGCAAATACTTTACAATGCTATCCAATGTAGCCAGAATCTGCTTCCCCAGAGGAGACACCTGGTTTGGTTTCAAATTAGGTGAAAATACAGGTTATCAGAGAAAACCCAAAAATAAATTGGAGATTTTCTGTTTCCAGATGTCCACAAATCTAACCATCTCCCCACCGGCTCCGGAGACAAGGCTCTGAGGACCCCACTTTGAGAACCAATGTCCTAGCGGCCTGGGACGTTTCTGCTTTGCCCAGGCCACATGCTGACAAAGGCTGAGAAGGTCGAGTGGTTTTCTCTAAGAATGTCATCGTGCCGGGCTGGGAGGGTGGATGCTGGGGATCTTCTTCAGAAACAGATTCTTCTCCGATCATATACAATAAGATTTATTGAAATGAATTCCGGGAAATGGAAACAAGAAAGGTTTGGTTTTTTTTTTCTTTGCTGTTGATTTTGTTTTCTCTTTCCTTTTGTCCTGTTTGTCTGTCTTTGGGAGAGTAAAAGGGAGTCACGGGAAATGGAGGGACAGAGAGTGAACAAATGCAGCAGTGGTATTCACTAGACACTATGTTGAAAATGAACTGTACAAAGTGGGTGGGAATGGGATGGGGAACCTACAAGAAAGGAAAGGAGGGAGTAACACTGTCCAAAAAGAAATACACTGATTACCTGACATGTAACTGTAGCAGCTCTGTACATCATCGTTATAATAATGATGAAAAAATTAAAGAACAGATTCTCAGCGAAGTTGAGTGTGTATGATTTTTATCTGAAAGGAGGGGAATTATTAGAAAATGTCCTCTTAATTATCCCTACGGCCATTTTATTTTTATTATAGACTAGCTTTCTAGGAGAAGGAGATAAAACCATTATATACTCAAAATTTATTTTTATCCAGTTTCTCGGGGCCACAGAATTCCCAAATCTCATCCTGCATCTTATGTAATTAAGTTCTGGATTTTGGCCTCATAAACTCATCTCCATTTTTTAGATGATGAGCAGGAAGATATTTTTTAAAACTTTGTCAAGAAAGAGGAAAATAGTCAACTGATTTTCTCTATGTGCTTTGCACATTGGTGAATGGTTAGTGACATCTAGTGGCAATATTAAGAATTACCACTCCCTAAGGCCTGGCGCTGGTGGCTCAAGCCTGTAATCCTAGCTACAGAGGAGGCTGAGATCTGAGGATCACAATTCAAAGCCAGCCCAGGAAGAAAGGTCCACGAGACTCTTATCTCCAATTAACCACTAGAAAACCAAAAGTGGTGCTGTGGCTCAAGCGGTAGAGTGTCCACCTTGAGCTGAAGAGCTGAGGAACAGCACCCAAGCCCAGAGTTCAAGCCCCACAACCAACAAAAAAAAAAAAGAAAGAAAAGAATTACAACTCCCTAATCAAATACCTTGCTCTTAAATACAAACTGGGAATTCTAAAGACTTTTTATTTTTTTAAGTTAATCACATCCTTAAAAATAACCGCATTATTTTCCACAGAGTTTTCCTGGAGTTGAAATCTTATGGATTTTTAATTTGTACTTCTAATTGGAAAGTGTTTTGCAATAATACCAAAGAACTTCAAAGTGCATTAAAGAACAATATGAGAAAACCTACTCTTCAAATCTGAAGTGGCATGAATGGTCTGAACCTAGACATGGCTGTGTTCGATACATCACCACTACCCCTACTTGCTTCCCTCATTCCTTCATCGAATACTACTTTTGCACACATGCTGTGCCCCCGGCTCCAGGAAGGGAAGAGCAGGAAAAGAAGCAGACAACCTCTTAAACTCCAATGTTCAGTCAAAAGTTTCTTACTAGGAAACTGGTCTCTCTTCTACCATGTTAAGCTAATACACAACAGCAGCAAATTCAGGCTCTGGGACTTTAAACCAGAGCTGTGTCTCCTTGCCATCCTCCCCCTCCTCCTCCTCCCTGCCCTCCTCCTCATCCTCCCATAGGACAACAGAAGAGGAAATCACTGGAGCAACAGCGCTGTCTATCACAAAACTATCACCCAAGCTCAGATGAAGTGCCACCACGATCATGTCAGGAAGCCTTAGCCCACATCCAAACTGTAGACAAAACACATCATAGTGTAACTCCAAACACTACACAGAGTGCTTATGTGTATGACGGGTTCTCAAATGAAAAAGCCCAAGACCTAGGATTATGTCATCAAGATAATAACCTGGCTTAACTGGAGCTCTCTCAAATACACGGAGGCCTAGAAGTTAAGGATAGTAATTTCCTCCCTGGGCTTTTCCCCCTGAAGCTCAGTGGGTCATTGTCATGTGTTATAAAACCCCAAGCTTTGCACCTTGCTCTGTATTCTCTCCCCCATAAAGACTGTGATCCTCACCCCACAATTTACATCATGGCCATGCAGCTCCGAGGGGTGAGTTATCTTAGCTTTCTTTTTTTTTTTAACTGAAGCAGTCACTGCAGGTGGCTCCCTTGCCTACAGTAAGAATTCAGAAACTGAGACCGCACCGCCAGTGACGCAGGAGGCCCTGTGCTCCATCCTCAGGTCACAGAAGAAATAAACAAGACGTCCGGCTGGACCATGTCCACCCTCTGACTATACTCACAGCAAGCCCACCAGCTCCTCTCCTCCCTCCCTGCAGAACGAATGCTCGGAATCCAACCTCGCTTCTTGCCCCGTCATATGACTGCCAAGAAGAGCACAGGTGACCATTTTTAATATCAACCCATTCATCACTAGGATAAAAGTATTATGGGCCATTTCAGAGACGGAGAGCAGTGGAAAGCTGTTCCCAGGAAGTCACAGGGAAGTACAGCTGTACAGCAGTAACGACCCAAACAGAACAGGCCAAAGAATCCCATGTTCCTGCCATGCGCCAGAGACTTGTGTGTGGTGAACTCACCCTCCAGGGGCAGGAGCAAGCAGCCCAAGGCAGACGCAGTCGTGTTCGGCAGGACTTGGCAAGGATAACCACACACGGCAGCCGAGATATCCCCGGGAGAAAGTCCTGCTCCACACGCGTGGACAAGCTGCCCACCAAGGCAGGCTTGAGGGGCAAAAGAACACATCTGAGAAGCCAGAGGCCGCCGCCTCTCTGCGCCACACTCAACTCGTAACCTCCGCTTTCAGGATTCTCAAGCCTCCCTCCCCGGGCTCTGGTCCCTGCTGGTCTATCGGATTCCAGCCATATCCAAGGCCCGGGTGTGCGTGTTTGGGGGAAGGGGGTCCTGGGCTTGAACTCTTGGCTTGTGCACTGTCCCTGTGGGCTGGTGCCCTTAAACCACAGCTCCACTGCTGGCTTGGGGGGGGGGGGGGGAGTAAAAATTCTGTTTCCTGTGAGGCTTTGAACCGCTATCCTCAGACCTCAGCCTCCTGGGTAGCTAGGCTTACAGGCGTGAGCCACCCGCGCCCGGCAAGAGGGCTCAGGACGGGGACGGGACCGGGAGGACGGGGACGGACACACGCCGCCCGGGACAGGGACAGGGACGAGGACGAGGACAAGGACAGGGCGGACACCCGCCGCCGGGGACGAGGACGAGGCCGCGCCCAAGGTTTGCAAAGGCGAGACAGCAAGGGCGAGGCGGCTCCCGGGACGGAGCGTGGGCCGCAGCCAGCATGAGGCCGAGGACGGCCGGGACCCCGCGCAGGCCGCGTCCATGCAGAGGGGTAGCCGGGACCCCGCGGGCGGGGGGGGGGGACCCCGCGGGCGGGGGGGGGGAACCACGTGGGGGGGGGGACCACGCGGGTGGGGGGACCACGCGGGGGGGGACCACGCGGGGGGGACCACGCGGGGGGGACCACGGGGGGGGAAGGGACCACGCGGGCGGGGGAACCACACGGGGGGGACCATGCGGGGGGGGGGGACCACGCGGGGGGGGGGGACCATGCGGGGGGGGACCACGCGGGGGGGGGGACCATGCGGGGGGGACCCCGCCGGGGGGAAGGGACCACGCGGGGGGGGGGGGGACCATGCGGGGGGGGGACCACGCGGGGGGGGGGACCATGCGGGGGGGACCCCGCCGGGGGGAAGGGACCACGCGGGGGGGGGGGGGGGGTGAAGGGGGAAGGGGCCACGCGGGGGGGGACCACGCGGGGGGGGGGGGGGGAAACCCCGCGGGCGGGGAGGGACCACGCAGGGGGAGACCATGCGCTACCCCTATACCCCCAGAACCCCTGTATCCCCTGAACCCCTATACCCCCTGAACCCTTGTATCCCCTGAACCCCTATACCCCCTGAACCCCTATACCCCCTGAATCCCTGAACCCCCTTAGCCCCTGCACCCCCTGAATCCTTGAACCCCCTGAATCCCTGAACCCCCTGAACTCCTGTATCCCCTGAACCCCTGTGTCCCCCCGAACCCCTATACCCCCAGAACCCCTGTACCCCCTGAACCCCTATACCCCCTGAACCCTTGTATCCCCTGAACCCCTATACCCCCAGAACCCCTATACCCCCTGAATCCCTGAACCCCCTGAACCCCTGTATCCCCTGAACCCCTGTATCCCCTGAACCACTGTATCCCCTGAACCCCTATACCCCCAGAACCCCTGTGTCCCCCTAACCCCTGTGTCCCCCTAACCCCTGTGTCCCCCTAACCCGTGTCCCCCGAACCCCTGTGTCCCCAGAACCCCTGTGTCCCCCTAACCCCTGTGTCCCCCTAACCCCTGTGTCCCCCTAACCCGTGTCCCCCGAACCCCTGTGTCCCCGGAACCCCTGTGTCCCCCGAACCCCTGTGTCCCCGCGTCCTGCGCTGTGGCCTGCCACCTGGCGCGGGACACAAACGGCGGAAGCCTCGCGGTCGCCCCCGCGGCCCCAAAGCCACCCGCACGGCCACCCCGCCGGGGTCACCGCGCCCCACCGCGTCCCAGGCCAGGCGACCGCTGAGGGCCTCGTGCCGCCGTCAGGAAGCGGGTCGGGCCGGAGCCCGGCTAACAGCACAGTGATGGCGGCCCTGGCCTTCCCCCCCCCCCCCCGCCCGCCCCCTCCCCCCTGTCCCCGCCCTCCCCCCTCCTGGCCTCCCCCTCCTCCCCCCTCCCTGCCCTGCCCTTCCCCACCCTGGCCTCCCCCCTCTTCCCCGCACCCCGCCCTGCTCTCTGCCCTCCCCCCTACCCTCCCTCTCCCCGCCCTTCCCCCCTCCCAGCTGCCCTGCCCTTCCCCTGCCCGCATTCGGAGGGCCTGAGTATTGGGACCCCCTCTTCCTGCCCGCACACTGCCCAGCTCTCCAGTTCAGAGACGTCCAAGGTCCAAGCCCCTCTTCACCACGGGGTGGTGAGCCCGTGCTGTGACCGTTGGCTTGCAAAGGCCTTCCTGTGCCCAGAGGGAGGAAGTGCTCCTCTCCCCCCTTCCCTCCCCCCTCCTCCCTCCCCAGCTGCCCTTCCTCTGCTTACACTTCCAAAGGAACCTGGGGACGCCCAGGCCCAGGCCCACCCCAGCTCCCCCAGGCGCCCCACGGTGTGAAAACTACGAGGTCCACTCTCAGCCCCCGGGGACTAAGACAGAGGCCTCACCAGTGAGTGAACTCACTAATCCAAGAGGGAAAAGCATCAGTATGTGCTGGACAAGTGAATTAGAGAGAGGGCAGGGGGTGAGCATGTGCGGCCTTGCCCTCATAAACTGCTTTGTTTAAGGCGCTAACTCCTTAATGATAATGTTCTAAAACATTTAAAGATCTGCTGGGTTAAATAAGATCCGTGGTGTCAGAACTCACCCAGAAGGGACCCGCAGCAAGGACTCTCGGTACAAACCTCTGTAGTGCAGTTGATCCGAAGATCAACCCTACAAAAGATGGGGGGAAGAGAGGGGTCAAGAAACAGCAGAAAGGCAAAAGAAGAAGAAAATAAGGATAAAGACACCAAAAAAAAAAAAAAGGTTTGCCTTTAGGGAGGAGGGAGGAGGGGCAGAGGGATGGGACGGGATGGGGCCAGAGTGTGCGTCCTGTGGCCTGGAGAGAGGTGGGTGGGGTTTGTGGGGGCCACTGCTCCTGGAATCATGAGTCCCTCACAGTTCAGCCTCCTCCAGAATGTCAAGGAACCCACAGACAAATGCTAGACCAGGGGCTTGCAGCACAAACAGGCCCGGGTGAGGCTTGCAAAGTCTCACCAAAGAACTACAGCCCAGATTTCCCTTCTTCCACTGCAGATGCCCACTCCAAACAAGTTCTAGAAAGTTCCGTGTTCCCCACTAAGCAAGCCAAACTGTCCCCCCTGCATTAGGCTTGGGAGCAAAGCGTCTAGGTCCCATGGTGTCAGGATTCTCCTGTCTTCGTCTCCTTACTTCCCAAGATAAAAGACCTCAATGGAAACTAGAGTTCCACCGGAATCCCCAGACCACCGGTCAGACCCAGGATCGATGCCCGTGGCCGCCTCACCCTTGAGAGCCCACGTGGATGGAGACTGAGGTTCGGTGGAGGGCCGGCGGCCAGGGAGCCAGGACCACTGCCAGGCCCCGAGCTGCCCACGCACGCAACTGAGCCAGGCTGCTCTGGATGCAGATTTCCACCTCCAGATCTGTGTGATTCTCCAGCTGGGTCACTCCGAGGAAAAGCGGCTCACCACCTGCATGAAAGCAGCTGTGAGCTCTAGCACGTGCTCACCGGCTCCGACTGCTTACGCCTTCTCACACCAAATACACAGCCAGCTCTGTGCAAAAGTCACTAATTTAAAAATGTTAGGGCTTATGTAATTTTTCACAAAATTACCACCACACTCTGGATATTCCTGCCAGTCACCAGGTTACTTGCCTACAGCTGGTGCTCTACCACTTGAGTCACACATTCAACCCAACGTTTTTGCTAGTTCATTGCAAATGAGGTCCAATGGACTTCTTTGCTAGGTCTGACTTCAACCCCAATCCTCCAGACTTTAGCTTCCTAAATAGGTTGGATGCTAGACATGAGCCCCAGGTACCCGGCTAGCTCACTTTGTGGCCTTCAGAATACGTTTTTTCCTCCCATAGGAATATTACAATGCAAGAGCAAATGCTGAAAAGGATGAGTTTTGTTGTACTTAATAATAAAACAGTAACACAAATTTCCTGGGCTTTTGGTCAATTGTCAAGCTAACCCTTAGATGCCTTTGAGCACTGATGCAATGTATTTATTCTTTTCATTATAAGTAGAAAATTGTATTAAAAGCCCAAATCACTGAAATCTGAATAGAACATGGAATTCCCACCTCCCTTTTCTTACTTTATTGGGAAGAATCTATACCACAAGGGAATTTTACACATTCTGGTTGCCCAAGGCAGTAAATTCTTCTGTACTACCTAAGCTGAATTATATTGAGAAGGTACAGGATGCTTCCTTTTATTTATGCACTCTGGAGTAATGGGAAATGAAACTAGTACCAGAAAAAAAAATTGAATTCAAGCTTTCTTCCTTGTGAAGATGAAAAGAGTACCAGAAAATTTTGAGTTGGAGCTTTTTTCCTTGTGCAAATATGATGATCTGTTTTATACTAAACCTTCTGTTACGGATGCTATAAACACCTTTATCTGGCATTTGCTTAACCAGAAAGAGGTGATCGCTGCTACTTTTCCCAATCTATATTGTTACAACAGGACAAGAAATAGTAATAATTTCATCCTCTCCTCTGTATCATCAGAGAATGGTTAAATTATTTCATGTGGTTGGTGCTAATAATTCTTGCTTATTCAGAGCACCACATTTTAATTGTACTAAATAATTGTCACAAGTGAACACACAGCAAAAATGGTACTGTACTATAAGAAGCTAATTGTTTGAGACCTACATGCAAACTTCCTGGGGTTCAAATCTCAGCTCTATTACCAAAGAGAATATCTTAGATAAGCTACTATTCTTCCTTTTACTTAATTTCCTTGCTATAAACTGAAACCATCTTATAAATTAGTGGAAAGCATTCATGAAGATCTGTTTTTATTTACTATTAATATTAGCGCATGGTATGTACTCAGCAAATATTGATTGAATGTTACACTTGAGTTCTCATATCATTTTTGTGATGGGAATAATCCCAGTTTCAGAGAGGAAAAATTAGAAATAAGAAAACTAATGACAACATGAAAAAAAGAATGTTTCCTGTTTTCTAGTAGGGACAAAAAAAAATCCATCAAAACTATAACAAGAATTATAGGCCACTGATTGAGGCTTTTTTTTTTTTTTTGACGGTCCCAGAGTTTGAACTCAGGGCTGGGGTGTTGTCCCTGCTTTTGTGCTCAAGGCTAGCACTATACCACTTGAACCACAGCTCTGCTTCCAGCTTTTGGTGGTTAACTGTAGATAAGGGTCTCATTGATTTTTCCTACACCAGCAGGCTTCAAACCATGATCCTCAGATCTCAGCTTCCTGAGTAGCTAGGATTACAGGCGTGACCCACGGGTGCCCAGCTTGATTGATGTCTGTCTAGGATGAATGTTGTAAGAAAAAGTGGTTGCCACGGCATGTGTCTTACCTGCTATGTTGCTTTGGTTTCTGCTCAGAGACACAACCACCAGACTCAAAGAAGGGATGTAAGTAAATGCCCCGGGAAGAACAGCAGAGTGTCCCTCTCTGACCACTGTCACGTTCACAGTGTATCCATCTTCCCCCTGAAAAATTTGTTTTCAAGGTCCAGTCTCAGGGAGACTTGAGGGGAGAGAATTCCATGTTGAATTACTTTATAAAGTTAATTTCAACCAAGTTGATACAGAGGTATATTTGTTACTCTCAAGGCTCTCCCTCCCTCTCTTCATCCCCCCCTCTTTCTCTCTCTTCTTAACAAAAACTTAATTATGGAAAATATAATATTGAAAAGAAAGCAAAAGATCTGCTCTAAAAGGTAAGCAATAATTATTTGAAATTAACACATAAATGGTTTGGGGGGGAAATAAAATAATTTTGAGAATGTCTATGCCCAACTAAACTATCCATCAAGCAGGAAAGAACGTCAAGACATGCAAATGCCCAGAAAATGTCCCTTGTGTGACGTTTCCTAAGGCACAAATAACGATCAAGAAAGAGAAGATATGGATTCCAGGAAACAGTAAACCTACTCACAAGAGCCATACCAAGGGCAGTGGGGCGATGCGATCTTAGAACAAATCTGGAAAACAACCAGCCTAACTACACGAGAGGAAAGCGGAGCTCCAAGGGAAGAGAGTAACAGACATGCTGAAAGTTTTTGCAGAAGGACAGTGCATTCACATTACAAGAAAGAAAGAGGAAGGGAAGAGGGATAAAGGAAATCTGGGAGGTGAAACATAATTCTCTAAGGAAGGTGATGCCCTACGTCTGCTTTTAAACATAAACAATTGTAGCATGAATGTGTTCTACAGGTTTAACAAAAAATATATATATTACTGGAGTTATATTCAAAAGAATTAAACGTGGTCGTTCCCAAAGGGGAGACTAGAGGAGGGGGAAAGGGAATAAAAGAGCCTGGTTATTCAACTATTTACCTTTTAACCTTTGTATGTACTACTTGGGTCAAAATTAAAGGTTTGCTTTTCTGATGTTTATCCCCTCTATAAAACAAACCAGCACAAAGTTTACCATTAAGAGGTTAAGTGGGTGGGAACCAAGATGACCACGTTGGCCCATGTGCCAAAACCCATTTCCCTGCACCTCAATAGGAGAGAATAAAATGGAAATGAACTCCAAACAACAGGATACTGTATATCCAAAGCTTTACAATGCAGCTTCATTTACCCTGAGAAAATAAATGGGCTGGGAAATATTAAGATGACCAAAACTCTGTTGTTTATAATAGGAAAAATTTAGAAATTATCTAAACGCCCAATAACAGAGAATAGTTAAACAAATGACAACTCAGCCGCATATTCAAATTGCCCGACGTTTACATATAAAGGCTAGCTTTTCATAATATTTAAGGAACTGGATGTGATAAAATCATAGGACCAGTGGATCAAAGGGTTTTCTGAACCCTATCTTCCAGAGGATCTTTATTTGTCCAGTAGATGGCCATCTTTGGGGTTCACGGGGGTGCTAGCAATGTTGGCGACAAGACTATCAACTCTGAATAGAAAGTCCAACGGCAGCCATGCACGTGGCCAGCACAACAGCACCAGAGAACAACCCACCTCAAGCCCCCAGCAGGCATGAGTCGGTGCTAATGTCATGGAAGGAGAGCCCGAGGACTGTGTTCACAGGACAGGGAAGCACTAGGGAACTAGCGGGCAGCTGTCTCCTAAGGACCAGGAGAATAGTGGAAGGGTTGCACTGATCAAGAGACATTGTACTCTTAAGTTAGCACGTTGAATCGAAACTCATTGTAGCTTACAGGAAGGAAGGAAGGGAGGAAGGAAAGAGGGAGGAAGGGAGGGAGAGAAGGGATTTGTTCTAGAAGTGTCTTAATCTCACCATTCCCATCTATCCCAAAAAACAAACTGCTAGTGAAAATGTCCATTTGTCATTTGCTTAAGGAAGAAGAGAATACCTAAGTCTCGCAACTTTTATTCATTCTGTGTCACCGACACTACCCGAGACAGCTTGAGCTGACTGTTTTAAAGGAAGTCACTGGAGTGTATTACAAGGTGGCTTCAGTTTTCCCTTACAGCAAAATAGACAGTAGAAATAAAAGGAGCACTGTCATGGTGAGAAAGATGTTCGTGCCATTCAAGTTAGCTCTAAGGAGTGGTTTTCTAAATGCCTTGTGTTAAGAGTAGCTGCCCATCCAGACAGAAAGAGCCGCCCCTCGAGTCCTCATACACCTCTTACCCTGGGTGGAACTCTGCAGTGAATCCTCCGGGAATTGCTGGCAGTGGCATTGATGGTACCAGACTGAGACCCAAATAACACCAGGTGAACGCCATCCAGACGGTGCCCTCGGATGAGGGCCCAGAGTCCTCCTGCCCCAGAACAGCCTTTTTAGATGACAGTCACAGCCAGACAACAGGTCACAGCAATCCCACCACTCGCAAGAGAGAAGCAAGTCAAACTCAAATGTGAAACTATGGTCCAAACACAGGCAATGCTCAAACTGCAGGAACAGGGTGAATATAGATGTGTGTGTGCATGTATCCACATGTATAAACATGTATGTATGTATATATATTCCATCTATACATGTGTGATATATTCATATATGTATTGTTATTATTATTTTTTATGTGGTACTGAGGAATCGAACCCAGGGCCTTATGTATGCTAGGCAAACCCTCAGCCACTAAGCCACACTCCCAGCCCTCATATATGTATTGAACTACATTCAACAACTCAACAACCAGCCTGATTGTGTCTGATGGCAGTGGTGAAGCCAATCTCTCTGTGGGTGGACTTAAGTGCAGAGGTCTACTGCTCACAAGAAGAAATTGTTTGAGACACGATTAGCTAGGAATCATCACCTATGTGGCCTGTGTGACAGTCAGGACCAGATTTCTCCACGCTGGTAAGAGGCATGGTATGCTCACCTGGCCACATTACCTGTGTCTGCCCCTCTGGCCGGCTCCACAGCCTCCAGCCCGGTCTCCACAGAGAGGAAGATGCCTTCCCCACTCTCGCTGACGGCCAGACCCACGGGCCTCACCCACACAGAGAGCTGATGCACTCCGACCGGGAGCAGGCCCATCCGGCAGGCCACGTTGGTTTGGTTCGAGAAAACAACTTGGCAACTTGTTCTGTTCACTGTGACCTGTAAGGCCTGGGCTGCGGCCGAGAAACCAACTCCGGTCATGTAAACCAGGAGGCTGGTGTCACCATCTACAAGAACAAAGGAAGAAAATGAAAAGCCAAGACAGCTCTGAGCGACGGCCCTCTCCCTGAGACAGCTCCACGTGCCAATTCTCCTTTGCCTTCCTCTTCCTAGAGCTTAGGATTGGCTCATGCTTGTATTTAGCACTGTAATTCCTAACCGTCTGAAATAGCGGTCAGAGGTCGCTGCTTAAACTTTTTAAAAACCTAATACTACTTTCAGCATAAGGGACAAGGAGAAACAAATTCAGTGCAGTCCCTAGCCACTGGAATTTGGGGGCATAGGGCTTGAACTCTGGGCCTGGGCGCTGTCCCTTACGCTCTTCAGCTCAAGGCGAGCGCTCTACCTCTTGAGCCACAGCGCCACTTCCAGTCTTCTAGTGGTTTACTGGAGGTGAGTCTCATGAACTTTCCTTCCCCGGGCTGGCTTTGAACCGTGATCCTCAGATCTTAGACTCCTGAGTAGCTAGGGGTACAGGCGTGAGCCACCAGCACCCAGCTGACTACTGTGGATTTCTGGCACTGTTTTTTTTTTTAATATTTTTATTATCTTTCAGTAGTTGTACAAAGGAGTTGCCATTTAACAAAGCAGTTTCTGAATGCATCGGGTCTTGATCAGTCTCCTTTTCAACATTGAACCCCTCCCCACCCCTCCCTCCCCTCAGTCTTCGTTGATGTTTAGGACATGTGTTGAATTTTTCCCATTTAACAAAGCAGCTAATGTTCACAATGCATCTTGATCAACCCTTTAATATGTCCTCTCCGCTTCCACCCTCCCAGACCCTCATGCTTCTCCATTCTATGATGTGCAAGATGAATTCCTGACTCCCTCTCCCCTTCAAATCAACAACTCCTGTGTCATCCATCCATCCCAGTAACAAAATCCCTTTAGGTGGACTAAAAATAAACTTCCAGTCCCACCTGCCAACTTCCACTTAAAAACAAACATCATCCGCTATGTGGCTTCTAATCAAATCCCCAAGTCTAAGATCCGCACCCGTCCAGTGCCAAGTCCCGAGCCATACCGAGAGAGTACCACACAGAACGGACCCTGGGCGTCACCCCCGGGAGGTACTGGAAGGAGCAGGGACCGGCGCAGTGAGCGGGGACCCCATTCACCTCCACCACCACCTGCAGGAAAAAGAAACACCAAAAATACAAGATGGGGGCTCATAAACCACTGGAGATTTCTCAAATGCAAATGCGCTCGTGGTTTACTGAATGCTGCTTCTTTCTTCCACTTTCCAGTAACAAACCTAAAGTCATTCTGAGTGGCTCAAAATATGGGAAGTTTTCTGATAAATGGAAATGCTAAGCTAAATCCGTTTGTGTAACTAGGCACAATTGTGCTATATGCCCCGTCATATAGACCTAGGGTCTCACTATGATTCCCAGGCTGGCCTGGGACTCCTAGGCTCAAGTGACTTGGCCACAGCCTCTCACATAGCCAGGGCTAGGCACATGCCACTCAGACAGGAATATGCTATGTGCTTCCTACATTTCCACTGTGCACAGCTCATCAACTTAAATGTCACTAAGACCACTTATCACTGTATTTCCCCCTGGGAATCCACTTCTTAGGAAACATCCTTTCTGGGCTGGGAAGGTGGCTCAGTGGTAGAGTGCTTGCCTCGCATGCATGAGGCCCTGGGGTCGATTCCTCAGCACCACAGAAGCAGAAAAAGCTGGAAGTGGTGCTGTGACTCAAGTGGTAGAGCACTAGCCTTGAGCTGAAGAGCTGAGGGACAGCGCCCAGGCCCAGAGTTCAACCCCACAACCAACCAAAAGAAAAGAAAACATCCTTCCTTTCCCAGTAAAGGCCAACAAAATAAAAACTGGTAGTGTGACTCAAGTGGTAAAGGACTGGCAAAGCAGTCATTTATAACTAACACAAAGTACATTTGAACATAAGCTATTTTGTCCAATAACAGTAGGCTCCTAAGAAAAGATTATAGTTGGCTCCCATGGAATAACAGGATGCACAGTGCCCCTGGGTTCAATCCCCAGTCATGAAAAAAGAAACCTACAAGTCTCTTCCTTTCATTGAAATGAATGCCACCTGGAGCATCAGTTTAGACGTACAAACGTGTGCCACTGTGGAAGATGTGGGGACAAAGACCAGTTTGATCCACAATGCTTTCACTTGCAGAAAGACAAGAATATCAGTATGTCAGAATGCTGACAGTATTTGGGCCCCTGGATGCTTTGCTCTCCATCTTTTATTTTACTCTTCTCTCAAATCAAGAGCAGAGGACTTATCACAAGAACACAGGCAGATGGGAGAGACAGAAGGACGTTTCGGAGAGGCGAGGATTCAGGCCGTCCATTCCCTTTCCCGTGTGGCTGTGCAGAGGTAGGATTCAAATCTCGCGTGGAGAGCGTGAGCACGCGGTCATGGCGTCGGAGATTATCAGGCTGCTTCGCGTGCTTTCTAGGGGTAGAAAGAACTCCACTCTCATAGTCTCTGTCTACTATGATTGGGAACCGGCCCTCGGGAGCAAAGCCAGCTTACAAACCCGGCAGTGGCTGCGTTGGTTGCACGCGACACGGGCACTTGTGCGTGCGTGGCCCGCACACCCTCACCTGGGCTTGTGGGTTCGCGGTAGCCAGCATGTCTCCAAATATGGGTCCAAGGAACACCCCGCCATCATACACCACACGGACGTCCACGGCGGCGTCCACTCCGGTAAGATTGTGATGGGCCACCTGAGAGGGTTACATTTCTGGTCAGTTCTACCAGCGACAGAAATCGGGTCTTGATTAGAACAAGTTCTCTTTGGGGTTCTTACGTCTGCCTGAGAAAACCAGGCAGTCAACGCGAGGAGCACAAGCCTCAGGTCCACTGGGAAGTCAGAGCTGAGGGAAAGCCGGCAGCCTCGTCACAAGCAGAGCCGGCAAAAGAGCAGCGACTCGTGAATCTAAGACTCAAGATGCACTGTTTCTAGATGCTTCTCTCTTTTGTAGGTTTGCGGTGCTCTGAGCTAGAATCAAGACCCCCGTCCTTCCATCGCCAACCCCAGGATTTTGTCTGAAGCCCACCTGCCCCCTGGCGGGCCCACACTCTCAGGCTCCACGTTATAATAACCAAATGCTAGATGATCATTGCTTTATTTTTTAAACCCCTAAATATGCAGGAGCATCTGGTTTTGTCATTATCCAAAGACAGCAAATCTTTTTCCCAAGCTCCTTCTGCCACGCCATCTGCCTCCGAGATAACCCGAGCCCAGCGCATCTGCTTGAATTACCCACAGCAGACACGGGGCTCCGCGCGTGGACGCTGGGCGCTGGCCTGCGATTTCCCTGTCTACACCCTGCTAGGAAAGAAGCCCCTGGGCTGAAATGGCTCTACCGGGGTGGGGCAGGAGATGCAGGTGTTGGAATCTTCTAGAAGGAAAGATCATGGAAGCCCTTTAACCTTGAAGATCCCCACAAAATTAATCATCCACCACAACTTCTATCCTGTCATTCTGATCGTCTTTATTTTCCTTACCAAGTTTCTCCAAGATAACAAAGCCATTCCACAAAGAAGCTGGGGGGGGGGGGAAGGTCGTACCCTGATCATGTCGGGCAGGTCCCCCGTCTGCATGGGCCAGGACAGGCTCCACACACGCTCGTAGCAGGAACCTCGCTCCTCCACCGTGAAGTCCGCGGCCTTCAGGGGGCCGCACGGGGCGCCCTGGGCGTTGTCCCGTAGAAGCCGGTGGAGCCCGGACGCGGACGTGCCCACGGGGATGTCTGCGAGGGAAGGGTTTTCACGTAGGGAATGCAAGGCTCGTTCATCTGCCTTTATCACCAGCGTAAACGTGAGGACTGCCTGCCCACGTTGCAGGAGACTCGGAGAGGCACGTGGGCCTCGTGGGCTGCGTTCCCCCACGTAAACACAGACAGCACGCACCCTCTGTGCACGCAGCACCGCCCGCCACCTGCCAGACCAAAGGATGGTCTCAGGGAAACAAGGCCGGCTGCAGGCGGGCAGGCTCCAACGCCGCTGTCATGGCCGAAAAGCTAACTAAAGGTTGGGTTCTCCATGGAAAAAGCTCGCTGGCCCTGTGAACACGGGAAAGGGGGACACTCGGCGGGAAGACAGGGAGTCACGCCACGGCTGACACGCACGCGGCAAGCCCAGCCGACCTCGCTGAGGACTGTGGGCACAGGACTCTGGCCTATCAGAAATCACCTGCTTCCCCTTGGAGAGAATTAGCAAAGCTCTGCGTTTGAACCCTGCGTCGTGGTTTACCAGCCCTGGGAGACGGCTCCCTAGGACCCCCTAGTGCCTCACTCTGGAGATGGAGAAAATGAACCTAATGATTCTCAAAAGCTGGCCAGCCCAGCGAGACGGGCGTACGCTAAAACACCCCTCTCACTCTCTGCTCAAGAGCTTGCCTCAGATTCCACCGTGCCTGCATGGATCCTTGATCAAGCACCTGTGCCTTTCCACCGCACCAGCCAGCATCTCATGGCTTAACACAAAAACACTGCTCTAGGATAAGAAATGTATGCATTATCCTGCCCATGTAATTATAACCCCTCTGTACAGTATGTTCACAAAAAATAAATAAAATAAAATAAAATGAAAAAAAACCAACAACAAAAAAAAAACACTGCTCTGAGCATGACCCTGTCTCAGGCTCAGTGTCATTCCCAAAGACCAGGTTAGGGCTGGCTGCCCTTTGCAGATAACATGGTGTCCAACACCAGCAGGGGCACAAGGCAGCAGACGTGACCCACGAAAGGTCTCTCGGGTGGGACAAGGGACGCGTAGCATGGTGACACACTTCAAGGACACAGGCCAGGGCTGGCTCTAGTCACTCATCAGATCTCCGACCGTTCCTACACAGCCCTGTGAGAGTGGAGACACCCTTTCTCCCTCAGACAGAAAGAACGAGCACTTCAAACAACCAGATGATGGTTGGACAAATGAGGGAGTGCCCGCGGTGTCCCGGGAGGGGCAACAGGGAGTGGAGAGAGCAAAGCGCACAGGCGCAGTCCTGACATGCGTGGGGGGGGGAATGGGAGGGGATGGAAGGAGCAACACGGACCATGGTACTCATGATATGTTGGATTAAAGTCCCTTTGGACAACTACTGAAAGATAATTTTGATTTGTTGTTGTTGTTTTGGTCAGTTGTAGGGCCTGAACTCTGGGCCTGGGCGCTGTCCCTCAGCTCTTCAGCTCAAGGCTGGCACTCTACCACTTGAGCCACAGCACCACTTCTGATTTTCTGGTGGCTATTTGGTGATAGGAGTCTCACGGACTTTCCTGCCAGGGCTGGCTTTGAACCATGATCCTCAGATCTCAGCCTCCTGAGCAGCTAGGATGACAGGCGTAAGCCACTGGCGCCCAGCCTGAAAGATCTTTTTTTCACGACACATTGTTAAGAGAAATGAATGGTATCTTAGGAGTCGACCCTGTGGTTAAGGTAAGACAAACAGACGCTCGTCTGGCCTGGGCCGGCCTGGCTGGAGCAGGACGCAGCCTCCTGCGGGGTGGGCGGGGGGAGCTGGCCCCACGGATGGCTTCGCGTGGGGCCCGTGGGGTCCAGAGCTGGGTGAGAAGCCATCCGTGCAGCGTTCAGACCCATGTGTGGGGTGAAGGGTCATTATGGCCGCAGGAAGCTCTCGGCTCAGTTTCTACGTCTAACGAGGGAAAAGCCTGGGCGCCTGCGGTCAGTGCTCTTCCCGAGGTCCAGGAAGGCCGTGTTCAGAGGGCAGGAGATCCCACGCGAGCAGTACTGTCGGGTGTCCGGCGTCCCGCCGGCCAGCATCACGAGGTGCTGTTGCTGGGGACCCAGGACCCCCCCCCGGGGAGCCGCACGGCCCGCTGGCCCTTACCCGGGATCGCTGCGTGAGGAAGCCGCAGGCTGAAGTGACCTCCCAGCGGGGGGCTCGGCCGCTGCAGCCGCCGCGCCGGCGCCCGGCGTGCACACCCTCCGCCCGCTGCCTCGCTGGACACGGAGCTGCCCGGGACAGACACAGACATTCACCACAGAGGACACCGGGGGTGCCAACCCAGGTCCATGTGACCCCGCTGACCCCTGACCACTGACCCCACAGCATGACCACACAGATCCTTGACCACTGTCCTCTCTACCACAGCATGACCCCATTGACCCCTGACCTCATCACCACCAGCACAACCCCACTGACCCCACACCACAACCCTGCTGACCACTGACCACCGACCTCACCTCCACAACACAACCCCACTGACCTCAGTACAGTACAACCCCACTGACCACGGACCACTGACCTCACCACCACAGCACAACCCCACTGACCACTGACCTCACCACCACAGCACAACCCCACTGACCACTGACCACTGACCTCACCTCCACAGCACAACCCCACTGACCACTGACCACTGACCTCTCTACCACAGCACAACCCCGCTGACTAGTGGTGACCTCCCCAGAATAGAGCTCTGGTTGTAAAGCACCACTGAAAGACACCCAGTCTTTCATGGTCTCATTTAAAACCTAAATAGTGGATATATGCATGCGTGCACACCACCTGTGCATGCGTGCACGTACACCACCTGCACACACGTGCGTGTACACCACCTGTGCATGCGTGCATGTACACCACCTGTGCACACGTGCATGTACACCACCTGTGCATGCGTGCATGTACACCACCTGTGCACACGTGTGTGTACACCACCTGCGCACACGTGCACGTACATCACCTGCGCACACGTGCATGTACACCACCTGCGCACGCATGCATGTATACCACCTGCGCACACGTGCATGTACACCACCTGTGCACGCATGCACGTACACAACCTGTGCACGCATGCACGTACACCACCTGTGCACGCATGCACGTACAACACCTGCGCACATGTGCATGTACGCCACCTGTGCACACGTGCACGTACACCACCTGTGCACGCATGTGTGAACGCCACCTGTGCACGCATGTGTGAACGCCACCTGTGCATGCGTGCACGTATACCACCTGTGCACGCATGCGTGTACACCACCTGTGCACGCATGTGTGAACGCCACCTGTGCATGCGTGCACGTATACCACCTGTGCACACATGCGTGTGCGCCACCTGTGCACACGTGCATGTACGCCACCTGTGCACACATGCATGTACACCACCTGCACACACGTGCATGTACACCACCTGTGCACGAATGTGTGTACGCCACCTGTGCACGCGTGCATGTATACCACCTGTGCACGCATGCGTGTACACCACCTATGCACACGTGCATGTACGCCACCTTGCACGCATGCGTGTACACCGCCTGTGCACACGTGCATGTACGCCACCTGTGCACACGTGCATGTATGCCACCTGTGTGAACAGGAGGTGAAAACACACTCGCGGTGGCAGTGGGAGTCATTCCTCAGATGTGACTCTGAGTTGGTCTTGTTTGTTATGCTCTACCTGCACTCCCAGCTTTTCAACCATGAACACGCCATTTCTGCGAGCAGCATTGCATCACTACTTGTGAGATGCATGCATCCGAAGATGCAGAGGGAACTCAGGAGGAAAACTCAGGAAGGAGGCCGTCCGGACCACCCAGCATGTGAGCGGCCTAGGGTTACTAACTGCGGCCAAGGCTGCTTCCTCTCCACCACCGGAGCGCTCCACCCCTCCATCCGCCCTCCCAGCCTCCATTCCACTGGCCATCATCAAGGACTGCATCAGTGACTTGGTTTACCTGGCCCTAAGGTGCTGGACACAGCATGTTGTAATGGGAGGAGAGACATGGGGGAGGAGAGTGTGCACTCACAGCTGTGTGCATTCGTATATCCTGGGCGCAGACAGACGTCAGAGAATCTGAGCTCTTACAGTGCCCCTGGGTGTAAGTGAAAAGTTGAAAGAATTAAAGCGCCAATGAGTTTCCAGGGCTTGAAGTCTGAGCCTGGCTGACTTGACCGCTTTGGAAACTGCAGGTACAGTGCTCAAACAGCCCTGTGCGCGGGGCTCTGTTGCCCTCTGGTGGTCAGGCCGAGAGATGCACATGTTCTGTTCCTTAGACTCTCCTTTCCCTTCAAGATGGATACACGTGAAATACAACGGAGTACACAGAGCCCGGTGTTAGTGAGAAACTCTGCACAGCATACAACGCTACTATTTTAGATGAATCTCATATAGCCTTGGCATCTTCAAGGAACTCATTAAAAATGCACCTGCTCTCAAATTTGAATTCTTAGCTCTGAAATTTAGGTTTTAATAAGACCTCCAGGTGAACCTGTCAAGATGAAATCAATGATGCAAACCACAGCACAAGGCAGTCACCCTGTCCTGATAAGAAACACTCCCTCCCCCGAAATCCCCAGGGGAGACGGGGCCGCAAACTCGGGGCTCACCAGGCAGTGAGGAGCGGGAGCTGCAGGCCACACCCCGCCGGCCAGATGGAGACGTTGAAGAGCGGAGGGGATCCCACCACGGAGACCGATTCCACCAGATTTCCCCCGGGCCGGGCTGTGCCCAAGTCGGCTTGAGAAACTAGAGACCAATGAATCAACTGGTGACCCAGTTAGGACCCACTGGTGGGTGACTGCGTCATCTTTTGCTCTAGAGAAGGGAAAGAAGGTGGGACTGGGAAGGGGGCTATAAAAGCAAGGAAATCTGAATCCAGGAGTCATTTAAAATAAATTGGTGGTGAAGCCAAAGGAGTAGAAGTTGGAAACGTGAATGCCCCGCGGACAAACAACCACCAGCAGACACCATTACACGCAGCCTCAGCTGGCCTTGGAGGAGCACTTTGTCTGATGGATCGCTGGGCACACGGGGCCGAGTGGGACCACTGTGTCCAAGGAAAGTCAAAGGAGAGGATTCTGGATGGAGAGAAAGGATGGACAAAGCTGTTCTCTCCAGAGGAAGGTGATCCACTCCTCCAAGAGCCCCCGCCAGGCCTGCAGCCCTCAGACAGAGAGAAGTATTGCCTGCCTTCTACCACTTGCTGGGACACCTCGTTCGAGGAGAGGTGAATCCTGCACGCACAATGCTAACAGTGATGTCAGCGGGTTCTCTCTATTGTGCAAGTGCCGGACCTGAAATGAATGTTTGGTAGCAAACTGGCTCATCATCACAATAACGCAATGAGGTGGGGATCTCACGAGACCCTTCTTACAGGTGAGGGAAGCGGTGTTTCTCAGCCAGGAAAGTAAGAAGTTAGGTCAAGGGAGCGAGAACAAACCAAGAGATGAATGGGAAAAGAGAGGGACCAGCTGGAGATACAGAATCCAGGACACGCAACGCCACGTCCCTGCTTCTAGAACCTTCTAGAACCGAGACGGGCAGACAGAGATGACCTCCTCCCTCCTTGCTGTAAGGAGCAACAGACTCCAGCAAGGAGGGACCAGGCAGGCGTTAGCAGTCCGGGGAGGAGGGTGGAGGCCCAGGGAGGAGGGTGGAGGACAGGGAGGATGGTGGAGGCCTGGGGAGAGGGTGGAGGCCCGGGGAGGAGGGTGGAGGACGGGGAGGACGGTGGAGGCCTGGGGAGGAGGGTGGAGGCCCGGGGAGGAGGGTGGAGGCCCGGGGAGGAGGGTGGAGGCCCGGGGAGGAGGGTGGAAGACGGGGAGGAGGGTGGAGGACGGGGAGGACGGCGGAAGCCATGGTCACCTGTCAGGTTCGTGTCTGTGACGATCACTTCATCCACGCAGAGCACGTCCGTCTCCGGGGCTCCGGGGAAGAGGCTCAGCTGCTGCACCAGCACGGGCACGCTTGCCGAGGGGGTGCGGAGGCCCCTGGAGTGTCGCACACACGTGTCCCACAGGTCGGTGCACGCAAACCGCCATCTACGAGGGCCAGGGTAGGAGGGACGCTGTGTGAGCCCTGCAGACCCTGCCCGGGACTCTGCGGCCCAGGGAGGGACTCCAGAGCACTGCTGTCACATGCAGCCCCGACGCCCGGGCGCAAGCCCTGCCCGGGATGGATTCCGCTTCGGCTGTGGCTGAGTCGCGCCGGGAGGCCGTCCCGGGCCGGTGGCTCGTTCACAGCCTCAGCAGCACATGCGCACTACGCGCACGGACGCCCCGCATTCCATTGCATTTCATCAGCGGGTTAGACATCAGGCGCTAACAGACTCATTCTGCTCAGAGCCACTGGCGAGGTCTGTAATGGATGTGAAGAGCACTGAACCGGGAGTCCTGTGCCTTAAACGGATTCCAGAGTCACAAGCCAAAGGCATGTGGTGACTCTTGCGTTCCCGGGGGCCCCCGTGAGCCCCGCCGGCTCTGTCAAAGCGCGGGCTCTGAGTTCTCCCCGGAATACCACATCCGACTCTAAGAGTCTGGAGTGGGCCACGGTCCCCAAGAAAGCCAGCTCCCCGAGCTGGAGGAACGCTGCACACCTGCCCCCACCCCCGCAGCTACCTCTCAGGACCGGCCGGCGCGGGACTCCAGGCACACGTGACGTTCTCCGGGACACCGGCAGAGCCAGCTGTGAAAGTCACCGCCACCCTCAGGCTCGTGTTCGCGCGGCCCTTGTAAGCAATGCACAGCTGCAAACAGCAAATACACGCTTCGGCTCTGTGTGTGCACGCAGCAGCCACCCCAGGGGAAACGACCAAGCTGTTCAGCCGTCTACACCCACCAGATGCATGAAAGACCCCAGACCCTGACCTCCTGGGGCGCCCCGTCTCCCAGGAGACCAAATCACTGGAACTGCTATCCCTTCCTCAATAAAGCTGCAGGGAGAGCAGTCCATGCTTTTTCTTTTTTTTTCTTTTTTTGTCGGTGGTGGGGCTTGAACTCTGGGCCTGGGCACTGTCCCTCAGCTCTTCAGCTCAAGGCGAGCGCTCTACTGCTTGAGCCACAGCGCCACTTCCAGTTTTCTGGTGGTTCACTGGAGATAAGAGTCTCACAGACTTTCCTGCCCGGGCTGGCTTTGAACCGTGATCCTCAGATCTCAGCCTCCTGAGTAGCTAGGATGACAGGCGTGAGCCACCAGCGCCTGGCTCAGTCCATGCTTTTGCTGAGGACCACAGGACTGGAAGTCATTCAGCAGGTCTGTTGTTTGGGGTTTGGGTGCTTGGCGATGGGATTTCTGAGCAGTCGGGTGTGGTGCGCGCCCGCCTTCTCTGAGCCCCAGCCTCCCCCCCCATGCCCTCGCTTCCTGACTCCACCGTGTGCGATCCCCCGCCCCCCCATGCCCTCGCTTCCTGACTCCACCGTGTGCGATCGCTCAGCATCAGAACACTTCAGGCACTTGACTTTCAAGAGCTGTGGTGCACACAGAGGGGTGTCTCCCCACCCCCGGCCACTGCCTCCCAGACACCCCCCTGCCCGCAAGCACCGTCCTGTCTGTGCTGCCGCTCCTCTCCAGAGGCAAAGTCACCCCATTTTGAGAACCTGAGGTAGAGGTGAGGAGGAAGATGGATTGGGGCCTCAACTCCCTCTGGGCTTCAAAAGGATGACCATGACCTCTGCCCCCAGAAAGAGCCGTTCTGGTTCCCAGGCTTCCCTGGGAAGCCAGAGAAGCACCGGCAAGGGGTGGAAGTGGGGCCTGGGAACCGCAGGGGCCAGTCCACCCATAGTGACCGGGCTCCGCCCCTCCCCACACGGCTCCCCGCCCCTCCCCGGCACCCTGTCCCTGCGACCTACACCAAATCCTTCCCCATTTCATGGCAGAGCACCCTGCATGTCAGAGTTCACCACCAGGCAGCCTGCCTGCAGACTCCATTCTCTTTCTTTACTTCCAGACCAAAGAAAATACTAGAGGAAATGAAACTTCTGTCCCCTCCTGTGCGTGCTAACATCTAGACATTTCCGGGGACAGCGTGCACACGGGGCTGGCCGTGTCTCTGCGCACCCGAAACCACCCGCCGGAGACCTAGAACCCCCGCCCTCAGCCAGACACAGCCATCCTGAGCTTCCCTCCATCCTGTCGCAACCCAACCCGTCCTGCGCCCTCATCCAAGCCCTGGAGCGGCAGGAACTCACGTGGGGAAACTGAGCCAGCCGGTAGCCCTTTGGAGCCACGGGAGGGGTCACCACCAGGTGTCTGGGCTGGCAGAGGCTGAATCTACCGCAGAAAGGTCCAGTGGCACAGGTGAGGACCCCATCAGAACTGGAAGCTTCCAGGCCTGGATGCAGCTCAGAGAAAACAGGGAGGCAGGCACGGATGTTAGACAGAAAGAGCGGGAAACGGGATGTGAGCTGTCAGTGAACACGGGTGAGGACTGAGCACCCAGCACCCTCTGACTGTGAGGAGTTGGTCTACCCGGTACCCTCTCCTCCAAGTACCACGCCCTGAAAACCCGCCAAGAAGCCAGAGACAGAGAGAACGGGAACTTGGTTGGGCTTACTAACTTGGAAGGGTGGGCGAATGCAGACTTGTACCCGGTGTATAGGGGTGCAGATGGAGATTAGAGGATGGGCGGAGTGGGGAGAGATGGGGAGATGGACCAGAGGGGTCACATCTCCAGGGTTCACAAACTGGCATGTCGAGGGAAACTCCTTTTGAAAGCATAGTAATAGAAACATGCCCTCACATGTGTGTGTGTGTGTGTGTGTGTGTGTGTGTGTGTGTGTGTGTGTGTGTGTGTGGTAATGGGGCTTAATTTTATTTATTTATTTTTTGCTCAAGGCTGACACTCTATCACTTGAGCCACAGCTCCATCTCCAGGTTTTTGTTCTGTTCTGTTGCTGGTTAACTGGAGATAAGAGCCTGGAATACTTTTCTTCCAACCATCAGCCTCAGATCTCAGTCTCCTGAGTAGCTGGGATTACAGGCTAGGGATACTGTTACTTCCTTATGTACTAATTCTTTTGAATGAAATAAGATTTCAGAGTAATTGCTGGGGGGGGGGGGCGGTTGCCAGTCCTGGGGCTTGAAGTCAGGGCCTGGGTGCCATCCCTGAGCCTCTTTGTCCTCAAGGCTAGCACTGGAGCCACAGCACCAGTTGCAGCTTTCTCTGAGTATTGATTGGAGATAAGAATCTCATGGACTTTCCTGGCTAGGCTGGCTTTGAACCATGATCCTCAGATCTCAGCCTCCCGAGTAGCTAGGATGACAGGCGTGAGCCATGGGTGCCTGGCTGAGTAGTTGCTGTCTGTCCTATGGGGTCCTTCACCGCCTAGGAGGTGGGAAGCCAGTGGCCAGCCTCCCGCCCTGGAACACAGCGGTGCCCCTGCTTCCCGACGGCCCGACGGGCCCGAGGCCGCACGCCTGACACCCCGCGGGCCCTCAGAGTACACACCCAGTTCTCCTGTGTGTGCTTGACTGTTAGCACCTTGCACAGCAAAGGAAGATTGCTTCCACTTGACAGAAAAAGAAAGAAGAGGAAAGAGCATCAGCACCTTGCTCAAATCCAAGCCGGAGTAAGATGCCGGCTGACGCGGGCTCCACGCTGCACTTGACTGCCAGTAACGCCTCCAGCGTGGTTTGAATCTATTCCAAAAAGAATCAAAACGCCAAGAGTCACGCCATGGGCAGAAAGACCACCCCCAGCCCGCCACGATTTCCAGAACGCATCACCTGGTGAGCTGTGGCATTTGCTGGCAGCGGTGGGCTGGAGACGTTGCCCCAAGTGAGGAAAAAGTTTCCTGGGCCTGATACATTCAGCATCTGAAAACCAAGTGCGCCAGGACTAAGCCCGTATTCACGGAGCCTGTCCACCAGCCCAGAACCCGCCGCCTGGGCTTGCTGTCGCCAGAACTTCCAATTCCCAAATTAACTATGGTCCAGAAAGTTCTGAGGAGCCACGCACCCTCTCCTAAAGCAGACCCCCTGGTGTGGTGGACGTGGCTGCCTCCCTGCTGGACTGCATCCCTTTCCTTCAGTAGGAGCGGTGCGATTGTCACTGCGCACCGCCCGTCAGCCTCACCACGGCTCTGTCCCTGGAGACGCGGCGGCACCTACGTGGCCTGCCACGCTCCCCACAGGTGACACTTCCTCTGCTCTGCTTCCAGCATGTTCTCTAGAGTTGAGCACTTCACACTTCCACTCTGAACCACATGGCAGAGTGGGAACACTCATTTCTCTCGTTGGTGGTGGTGGTGGTGGTGGTGGTGGTGGTGGTTCAGGGGCTAACACTGGGTACTGTCCTAGAGCTTTTATGCCCAAGGCGAGCGCTCTACCACTTGAGCCACAGCACCACTTCTGGTTTTCAGGTGGTTCATTGGAGCTAATAGTCTCACAGACTTTGCTGCCCCGGCTGGCTTTGAACCGTGATGCTCAGATCTCAGCTCCTGAGTAGCTAGGATGACAGGCGTGAGCCACTGGCGCCCGGCTAGCTTCTCATTTCTTCAATCACTTGTTTTCTGCTCTTGTTCTTTGATTATTTATGTCCGCGTTGCTGCTAGACTGGAAGCTTACAAGGCCTCATTGTACATCAGAAAGTGAACAAAAAAATAAACTTTCCACAGCCATAAGGGCAAAGCTAAGAGCTCCAAAGAAGAACCAAAAAGAGAAAAAACACAGTGGGGGGGGGGGGGGGTGTGTGTGCGTGTGTGTGTGTGTGTGCGTGTGCATGTGCATGTGCACGTGTGTGTGTGTGTGTGTGTGTGTCTGTGTTGACTGTATTATGGGGAGTTTTCAGACGATAAGTAAGGCAATCTCAATCATAAGACTTCGTCTGTACATTAGTGCTCCGTCTGTGCTTCAGTGACAACCCTCTTGGGGGCCTATCTTGGGGGCCCCTCTAACTGGGGAGCAGAGTTTTTCCTCTCACCTCTCGGGGCCCCGCCGGCCCGCTCTCCCCCGCGGTCCTGCTGCTAATCCACACACGCCCTCCCCGCTGAGGGCTGCGCACCTGCACTTCGGGGCGCCTCTGGGCGCGGGCGCGGAGCTGGTGCTTCTCATGGAGGTAGGAGACCACCTGGCCAGCAGTGAGCCACGTGTTGTGGAGCTGGACGCCAACCCTCACCCCTGCGCTGGGCGCCCTGCCCTGCTGCTCGGCTTCCAGGTAGTACTTGGCTCCACCCCGTAGCTCCATCTTGGGGGTCTTCTGCCGCCACAGCCCCGCGTCCCCGTGCTCCCAGGAGTCGAACCAGTCCGCCGTGCCCACGCCGATGAAGGCCACTCTCACCTGCGCCCGACAACAGAGCGGGGAGGGAAGCTTCCAGACGGTTCTTCCCACAGAGGGAACATCTGGAAGCCCACTAAGGTGAGGTGGGGTCTGGAGTCTTTCCTGACGAGGCTGCGCGTCGCCTTGGCCCGGGGGGGGGTATGCCTCTTCACCTCTCCTCCTTTCTCCCTTTTTCTCAGCCCAGTAGTATGTGATTTCGTTGTTATCATAAAGGTGGCGTGCAGAGGGCTTTCGGGTACCTAGCCAGGCAATGCGCACATTCTTTCTAGATAATGCCTCCCCTTCCCTCACTCTCTCCCAGCTCCCCTAAGTTGTATAGTTCATTTTCAACCTAGTGTCTATGCATTTGCTCACCCTTGGTCCCTCCATTTCTGTACACCCCTTGCCCTCCCCAAGACAGATACGTGAGCAAATAGGACAGTAGAAAACAAAATCAACAATGAAAAAGATCTCATTTCCATTTCCTGGGTAATAGTGTCTACGTGAGGCTATTTGGGTGCGTTTGTCAGGCCTCCCCTCTGGGGGAGATTCCTGCGAGAAGCAACTTAGGTGGGAAAAAGATGTACTCTGGCTGGTGGTTTCAGTCAGCCATGGAGCCAGAGGAGGGGAGGAGGAGGGGAGGAGAGAAGGGAGGAGGGGGAGGAGGGGGAGGAGGGTAGGAGGGGAGGAAGAGGAGAGGAGGAGGGGAGGAGGGAGGGGAGGAGGGAAGGGAGGAGGGAAAGGAGGATGGGAGGAGGGGAAAGGGGGGAGGAGGGAGGGGAGGAGGGGAGGAAGAGGAGAGGAGGAGGGGGGAGGAGGGGAGGAAGAGGAGAGAGGGAGGGGAGGAGGGGGGAGGAGGAGGGGAGGAAGAGGAGAGAGGGAGGGGAGGAGGGAGGGGAGGAGGAGGGGAGGAGGGAAGGGAGGAGGGGGAGGAGGGGAGGAGGGAAGGGAGGAGGGAAAGGAGGAGGGGAGGAGGGGGGAGGAGGAGGGAAGGAGGGAAGGAAGAGGAGAGGAGGAGGGGAGGAGGGAGGGGAGGAGGGAAGGGAGGAGGGAAAGGAGGGGAGGAGGGAAGGAGGGGAGAGGGGGGAGGTGGAGGGGAGGAGGGAGGGGAGGAGGGGAGGAAGAGGAGAGAAGGAGGGGAGGAGGGAGGGGAGGAGGGAAGGGAGGAGGGAAAGGAGGATGGGAGGAGGGGAAAGGGGGAGGAGGGAGGGGAGGAGGGGAGGAAGAGGAGAGGAGGAAGGGGGAGGAGGGGAGGAAGAGGAGAGAGGGAGGGGAGGAGGGGGGAGGAGGAGGGAAGGAAGAGGAGAGAGGGAGGGGAGGAGGGAGGGGAGGAGGAGGGGAGGAGGGGAGGAGGGAGGAGGGAGGGGAGGAGGAGGAGGAGGGGAGGAGGGAAAGGAGGAGGGGGAGGAGGGGAGGAGGGAAGGGAGGAGGAGGGAAGGAGGGAGGGGAGGAGGGAAGGAAGAGGAGAGGAGGAGGGGAGGAGGAAGGGGAGGAGGAGGGGAAGAGGAAGGGGAGGGGGAGGAGGAAGGGGAGGAGGAGGGGAAGAGGAAGGGGAGGGGGAGGAGGACCAGAGCGGCTCACATCACAGGGGAGACGGCCTGTGCAGACGGCCCCTCCTCACCCCTGCTTCTTCCAGCTGCGCCTCCAGACTCTGTGCTGGTGCTGCCTCTATCCCTTCACAAATCCTCTCTTAAAGCGAGAAAGGCTCTCAGGACACTGTATGAGTCTCCTAGGCACTTCTTAATCCAATCGAATTGGCAATCAAGATTCACCATGGCAATGGGTGATATTTAAAGAAAAACATGCAGCCTGCTACCCTGGGTCTCCATTATGCTACCAAACAGCATATGAGGCCTCTGAGATGTCGAGCATGGCTCTGCCCCTCAGAAATCTACCAATGGCTCTCTGGCTAACGAGCAAATCAACTTCAAAGATGCGTGCTAAACACATTGTGTGGCTTTGAGAAAGATGCCGGTGAACTTGAGCTGCTTTTGTAAAGGCATCTTTGGAGTTGATGGAAAGATTTGTACATGAGGCTGGCTACACCTCTAATCCAAAATTAGTGGCAAAGCACAAGCGTGGGAGTCAGACAAGTCTGAGCTCCAACCCTGGAAATGCCCACGCAGCCACCGAGTAGCCACGAAATCCTTCTAAGTCCGTCTCCCTATCTGGAAAATGGAGACAAATGAATATGTATGCATGTATGGATGTGCATATACCACGGAGATGCAAAGAAGATGAGACAGCATATAAAAACCTAGCATGATGCCAGGTTTGATGAAGAATAGGTGGCTCACACCTGTCATCCTAGCCACTCAGGAGGCTGAGATCTGAAGATCGTGGTTCAAAGCCAGCCCAGGCAGGAATATCCATGAGACTCTTATTCCCAATGAACCACCAAAAAACAGCGCCCAGGCCCAGAGTTCAAGCCCCGACAGAAAAGGAAAAAGAAAAAGAAAAAAAGAATAGGCACCATGACATTTAGCCAAGTGGTCCTTCAACAATTCAGGTCCCCATGGCGACACATCACATGCCACCTCAGCGCGGTAGGGCCTTGGCTTCCCTTCCTCCTCGTCTCATGGACGTAGGAACCGTGGTGATCAAGGAAAGGGAAGTGAGGAGAAAGTGCTACCTTATCCCGGGGCTCCTCTGACCAGCTGAGATACAAGGAAGCCTGGCTGCCCGCCTGGATCCAAAACGTGTAGTTATTTGTCTCCGGAGCCACGAAGAACCCGCTGAGCCGGGCCCTGCGGGGAGGAACACAGCGTCGGTCAGAGTGGCCGGGGCCTGATGCGGGAACGACTGGTCACCATGGCATCCGGCCGTTCTTGACCACCCCGATCCTCAGCGCCACGTGGCGGTCTAGACAGCCCAAGGGAGAGCCATGCCACGTGCCCCGTCTGCCCGTGACCCCCGGGCCCCGGCAGTGCCTGGGAACAGCACACCCGTGGGCTGCGGGAGCGTGGGGAGGCTCTGCTGAGCACCGTGCCACGTTTCCTGGTACCTGCCTGTCCTCCATCAACGCGGGGACTGGAGCAGGCTCCAGGGAAGGTTCTCGAATCCTCCACATGGGCCAAATGTCACTTTCACCCCAAACCCATACCTGAAGCGAGTTTTACCCTCTGTCCACCAACCCCCCCCCCACCCCCGGCCAGCTCAGCTCAAAGTTTCAGATGACATTCATGTCCAAAGAGGGGGTATTACAGAAAACATGAGCCGGCTGCCGGTGGCTCACGCCTATAACCCTAGCTACTCAGGAGGCTGAGATCTGAAGGTCGTGGTTCAAAGCCAGCCCAGGGAAGGAAAGTCCGTGAGACTCTTATCTCCAATAAACCACCAGAAACCCAGAAGTGGCGCTGTAGCTCAAGTGGTAGAGTGCTCGCCTTGAGCTGAAGAGCTGAGGGACAGTGCCCAGGCCCAGAGTTCAGGACCCACAACCAGCAAAAAAAAAGGAAAAGGAAAAGGAAGAGGAAAAGGAATCGTGAGCTGCACATATTGATCCGTGGATGGCTGTGCACCCGTAGCCCGTCCGATGGTCCTTGTGTGGCCAACGCTTCTGAGACCCACAGACCAGCTCTGCTCTAGTGGACTGCTGTGATTAGTTCCTCCTTGGAAATCTCCCTGCCTTTCTTCTCTCTAGCCTGTCCTCAGGTGAACCAGTAAGTCTGTCTTTCATAGAAACTCTGACCTTTCCAACAACATACTTGAAAGGTTGTCCATCCTGTGACCAGAATCCGAGCGGAGCGCTGGCGTTGGGGACAATCTGCCGGCGGTACCCGGGGCTGGCTTCGGTCAGCTCCGAGCCCTCGGAAGCAGCGCCGACCTCAAACAGAAGCCCTCTGTTGCCTGAAAGACACACATCCGTAACCCTCAGACAGACAGCATTCAGTGCCGGACGGGGCTCCCTCGTTCCAATTGTGATGTGGGTGCTGTGTGTGGGCCACTGAGGACCGGCTGCAGCAACATTGTATAGCATCTGCCAACATGACAGATGTTCCGGAAAGCAGAAACTTGGGTAGAAATTAGCCCTCTTGCGAGAGACCTGATCAGAAGCAGTAAGGGGAGATTCTCCTCAGAGGGCCAGATACTCTCAGAGGACCAGATACTCCTTAGAAGTCCAGATACTTCTCAGAGATCCAGTTACTCCTTAGAGTTCCAGATTCTTCTCAGACTACCAGATACTCTCAGAGGACAGATACTCTCAGAGGACCAGATACTCTCAGAGGTCAGGTACTCCTCAGAGGACCAGATACTCTCAGAGGTCCTTTGTCACTGAATGTCTGGATTTGACAATCGAGCCCTAGAGAGGAGGAGAAGGCACAAACGAGGACTGCCGCTGCGTGAGGGACAGGGCGGTGTGTGCGTGTAAAATGGCCGGTCTTCGTGTTTCCGAAGTGGAAGTAAACTTCAGTACGTCTTCAGGTCCAGTTCAGCCGTGGCCTCCCATTCCATACAACCCCCTATTCCTAGAAAACTGGCGAGCCTTACTTTTCTTCAAGTGTCACGGCCTCAATTTGTAAACCTGCACACAGAGCCAGTTCTGCGATGTGCTGTTATCACGGAATGTGGTAAGTGATGCTGTTCTTATTTATTTAAGCAAACCTAGAATCCAAAGGCACGCAAGCAATCAATACTGGATAGTAACTGGGGCTGAGGGGAAAAGCTCTGGACTTACACATCTGGGAATTCAGATGCCAGCTCCACCACTAACTATATATGGAGCTTTGAGAAACTGTTAATATCCTTGAGACTTCGTTCATTCCTATATTAAGATGTAGCCAAGCAAGCTGGGTGCCGGTGGCTCACACCTGTAATCCTAGCCACTCAGGAGGCTGACATCTGAGGATCGCAGTTCAAAGCCAGCCAGGGCGTGAGACAGTCCATGAGACTCTTATCTCCAAAAAACCACCAGAAAACCGGAAGTGGCACTGTGGCTCGAGCGGTAGAGCGCTCGCCTTGAGCTAAAGAGCTGAGGGACAGCACCTAGGCCAAGAGTTCGAGCCCCACAACCAACAAAAAAAAAAGATGGGGCCAAGCATAAATAGAATTTGATATCACACAAACACACACACACACACACACACACACACACACACACACAAATTCACAAACACATGCTCAATATTATTTAAAATTACTACTGTTACTCATCATTAGTTCCTAAAATGGAGAGGTACACCTGGGATACGTGGAAAATTAAGAGCCTATGCAAAAAATTACTTTAACCCAGGGTTTCCTAATCTCAGGGGACTGGCACGTTGCCCAGGTATTGCCCGTACAGACTGTGCATTGCAGGATAGTTAGCTGCATCTCTGATCTTCATTCACTGGAGCCAGCTCCCACCACGTCTCCGGGGTGTAGTGACCCAAAACTGTTTCCATAGATTACCGAATGTCCCCTAAGAAGCTCGGCTCTGGACAATGATTCGCCTAACTTCCATAGCAGAAACTTCAAAAGGTCTTCATGAAGGACATCACTAACTAGCTACTGTCTGAAATTATCCCGCCACGACTCCAGGCGCTGAGGCCGGCAACACTCGGGAAGGGAGCGGGCTTTCTATTTCCTGACTCAGGAAGCCCCCATGCCCTCTGCTGCTCGCTTGCTGGTCTCTGCTTGGATGGGAGCGTTCCTTATGTCAAAACGGCAGGTCTGGGAGCAGGAGAATTCTCCAGCTGAAGCTTTGCATGCATTTTCACACCTGAGTGGCCTTTCTTTAGAAAGCTTGGCTCCCCTGAGGGCCTCTCCTTCCAGATTGGCATCTCAGGGTGAGGCTGTGCATCTCGTCTAGCCATCCCGTCGGCCCCTGGCACACGCAAGCACAGCCCACGGTTCTGGGCCAAGTCACACGTCAACATCCCTTAATTCATAGCTACCCTTGAACCTCCCGTTCTGATGCTTAGCAGAAAGAAAGAAAAACATGCCTGCAGCCATGAGAGGGACGTTACTAAGAAGGACAGGTGGAGCCTGCTACACCACCGCCTCCATTTCAGCCCACTGCAGGCATGCGCTGGTGGCAAGGACACACGCGTGCACACACGTGTGCGCATCTCTGTCTCGAAAAGCCGCAGACAGATGCCCACAGGGGAGAAACGCAGCGTATCATTGCCCCTTGTGTGTCGCTGTTTAACGCTGTTGCCGCGAGCACAGAGCACGCCTCGCTGCTCCTGTCTCTCCAACAATGGACGTTCAAGGGGCCGGCTGCATCGGAGGAGGCAGCGTGGGTGTTGCTGGCAGGGGCAAGGTCATTGTGGGGGGTGTGCGTTGTGGATTGGTGATCTCCCCTGGCCACATTGGGGCCGGGGTTGGGGGCGGGGGGGGGGGGTTGGTGGTGTGGCTGAGCAGCTAGTAGAATGAGGAACCCACTCATAGGAGAGCCTGGACAGTGATCCTGTGAATCTAGGGCTCCCTGAGCAACTGACACAGAAATTAAACCTGCGGGCATCTCCCCGTGACGCCCCCATGGTGACCTCCTTACCTGCCTGGGGCGCGGTGAGCCTTGTGCCTTTTCCTGGAGCCCTGGTGGTACACGTGATCTCCCGGGGCGACACGCGGCTAATATCGCATGGAATGCCTACGAGGAGTTCAGAGTCACCGGTGCACATGCAGCACGCCATAGACACACAGCTCACGGCACGGTTGGGATCATCTATCGCTAGGATGGCAGGGCCAGGGTGGAGGAGGAGGCCGGGAAGGGGGTGCCGAGCAGCGAAGCACAGGGCAGCTCACACCAGGCAGGGCAAAGCCGCAGAATGCCACGTCCGTCACTGGCTGAGGGTGGGCTGGTCACACCCCGAGGTGCGTGCGGTGGTATGAGGGCACGCCTGTGGGGCCTGCCCGTGCCCGCCTGCGGCTGCTCCCAGGGGAGGTTCTCAGTGTTCCGTGAAGCCCCAGCCTGGCACAGCTGGAAAGGCCGCGGTGAGGGGACGGGTGGAACCGAGAGGGCTCAGAGCCAGCCTTGATGCCGAAAGACCTGCAGGGTGTTCCCGGCCGTTTTGACGTGGTTACCTGCTACCGTCACTCGGGCGGGAACGTCAAAGAAGGCTCCTGTAACTGTGATGTCTGTTCCTCCACCCAGGCTCCCCGTTTCTGGAAACACAGATAGAATTTCTGCAAGACATTGGGGGGCACAAAAAGTAAGTTTCCAAATATAGCTCAGAATATGACCTAGATAACAATACAGTAATAGAAACGACCCTACTTTATCTCTGGACTTTTCAAGTCTAGTCACAATTGGCATTTTTCTAATAACAGTCATTTTTCATATGCACGTGATGAGAAAAAGACTACAAATACATAGACTACAAATAATATATATATATATATTACACAGGATCAATATTGGGAAGAAAGAAGGCATGTAGAGTCATTCAGGCCAGGCAAAAGCCCTCACAAACCACCATGCTTTCTTAGAAAATCCACTTCTTCACCTCCAGGCCTTGAGTTACACGTCAGGGAGCCAGAGGCCATGAAGCGGAATAGGATCTGAATATTGTCATAAGTCTCATGACAATCTACCAGTCAACAACAGATCATACCTGGAAACAATGGTCAGCCTGCGATGCTTGCCAAACACCCCTGTCACTAGGCATTCTTGTTGCTGTACAGACTAGCATGAAGCATCACTCACGTGGTGATGTTGAGTTAACTCAACCTATTGTGCGTACATGTACACACACATACAATACTGAAGAATAATAGTAATAAATGACTGCACTGAGTTAGGTGTGCACTGTACTAGACTTGTCCTTATGACTTTATATTTATGACTTTATACTTTACTGTTATACCAGCAGTAATTTCCCACACCTGCCATTCACCTTGTCTCTTGATTTCATTACAAGGCTGCGTAGGGCTGCTGACCCACACCATCTAGATCTACCTAAGTGGGGGCCATGTGTTGGCACAAGGATGCTATTAGGCCTCTCAGAGCGTTGATCTGTGATACATGGTTTATAAGAACTAAAGCAGACACTGATACAAGCAGTTGGATTTAAACTAAAACCAAAGAGCCGTCGTACAACAAGGGACATTTTCCGACGTTAATGCTCAGAGCAATTTCCAGATATAGAGTCTACTGGCACGGGAGGCGTGAGAGAAGGGAACCGAGAACGGGAGGTGTGGGGCCGGCATACCTGGGTGAGTCTGGAACAGAAAAAGGTCCTGCTTAGCGCTGACAAGCCACGCGCCCTTGTCGACCATCGACCTTCAAAACAAGACGGCACCGCGTTTTATAGCATGAAACATCTGCAATCGCATTCTTTTAAGTTGACTGCCTGAGAGCAAGAAGCTAAAATTAATCATTAATACCAGATGAGCGATACACTTGGAAGGAAAACATAGCAAATCGTTTCAGAGTGGCAGAACACTAGTAAGACACACAGAAATGCAGGACCCTCATTTATCTATTTCTCCAAAGCCTGATGAAGGTGGAGGCTGGCGTCCTGCAGAAGGCCCTCGCTGACTTCACAACATCCTCTCCCCAAAGGAGTATGAGACACGCATGGCAGGGCACAGATGCAGGGCTTGGAGCTGACTCAAGAGCAAGGCCTCCCAAGTCTGTGCCAGCGGCCCGCAGACGGCAGCCGGACCTTGCCGGAGCTGTGGGACGGTTACTCCTCCACCTGATGGACACCCAGGGGTGCGTGCTGTCTCATGACGCCCTTCCGTCAGTGGTGACTGACACTTCCCATTGTTCAGGTTAAATTAAGTGTGTGAGATGAGATGTGCCTTCTCCCAGTTACTTACTTTCCTCTGTTGAACACTGAGAAACTGACGTTCTGGGACCCTGGAAGCAAAGGCACACATGAATGGTGGGATGGGTGGGGATCTCCCAGGCCGGGACACAAGGCGCCCCGCGTCAGGTCACTAAGGAAATAACCATCTCATAGGATCGCGCCGTCAGCAGGAGGGACTGCCAACAACAAATGGACAAATGACCGTGAACTGCAGGTCTGACCCCAGGCTCGGACTTAAACTGTGAGAGATACAAATGCTGGTCCGGTGCCTAACAGCTTAACTCTTCATACCCAAAAAAGTGGGGGGGGGGAGGGGGAATTCCACTAACATCCTCGGCTGACTGTGCGGATTCATTTATACGCAAGCTGCTTCCTATTGTTGTTTTAGGAATTTCTCCACCAACAGTAGTTGTTTATGATTATTACTATTAGCCTCATGAACATTGATTCCTGAAACTGTCCTTCCTGCATAGAAAGTAAGGCAAGGAGAAGACTCTAACACTACCGTACTACTCTGACAAACCAATGTAACTGCCGTCCACACGACACTGCAGTGTGCCAATGCCACCGGCCTCTCGAACAGGGTAGCTGTGGAAGAAGAAGAAACACAAGCTGATATGAATTTCAACATCTCAGTTCAGAAGTTCCCACTCCTCTAACCAACAAAGTAACAAAGAAAAAGAAAAGGCACAGCCCGGAACTGGTGGCTCACACCTATAATCCTAGCTATTCAGGAGGCTGAGATTTGAGGATCGCAGTTCAAAACCAGCCCGGGCAGAAAAGTCTCTGTGAGATTTTTATCTCCAATTAACCACTCAAAAACCAGAAGTGAAGCTGTGGCTCAAAGTGGTAGAGCACTAGCCTTGTACAAAAGAGCTCAGGGACAGCACCCAGATCCTGAGTTCAAGCTCCATAACCAACCAAAAAAAAAGCAAAAGAAAAGGTAAGTTTCCAAAGAGAACAAATTGGTATTGAAGGTAGAATAGGCTAACAGGGGAAATGGCTTGGGTTAATTACTAACTATAGCTAACAACACAAGGTAAAAGACAAAATTTAACTTACTCCTAACTTCCATCTGGTCCTTTACTTCTGCAATCTAATATTAGACAACTTTAACAAAATCATCAACAAAATGACTAACTCAAAAAAAATAGTAATAATCCTGGGCAAACATATTGAAGACACCAGAAGGAAACTACATTATTAGAATATGGCTCAACTAAACACAAGTTGCAAACAGTTAAGCCTCAAAAGATAATTATTATAGTGACCTCAAAGGGAAATCAATCCACTCAGTCCAGAATGGGGTAAAACAACAGCAAAATGTTGGTTATATAAACTAGACTACGCAGAGATTTTTATATATATATAATATTGGTTGTTGTTTTCTTTGGCATTGTACAACAGCGGTGAGAGGCATGAACTCCAAAGATTTCTGAGTCAAACAGAGTTCCAACGCCAGCTTGGCTGCTTGCTCTCCATGAAGCCTTGAGCAGGTCGCATTACCTCTCTGAGCCTAGTTTCTCATCTATAAAGAGAGACTAATGAACACACATTGTCACAAGATTAGCCAGTGACTTCACTAAGTATTAGGGAAGCCTGGGCCTAGAGTGCGCCCTTAATAACTCTTAGTTATTTGTTTCAAGAAGACTTTAGATTCTACTTCAGTTTACATTTTGAATCAATGCTTGCGTTTTTCTCCTTAAATCTAAAAGTAGAGACGTGAATAGTTACGAGTAACTTGTAAAGATAAGTTTATAGGTGTGCATGTGTATCATATTCTTAGGAAAGAATCCAAAAGGACGAACACCAGTAACTAAAGAAACACTCACCTGCTTCCATTCTGTCTGTTTATAAGAGAACAAGGAGTCTCCCATTTGTCTCCTTGGGCTTCCAAGACCAACGGGCTGAGGGAAAAGAAAAAGGCTAGAAGACAGGATACAATAGTACAATGCTCCCAGTAAATATGACTGCCAAAACTCAGCGGAAGCATGGCTAATAGAACTCTCTCAACTTATGGGGCACAGGGTACAGTTACAGGGGCTGAAGGAGGCCGAGTCAAATTCTCTTCCAGAAAGTAGGGATGGACGCGTGGTCCGAGCTTCTGTACTGCAGAGGGAGAACTGGTTCTTGCTTTCATTCACACTAGCCACGGTAGGTCTATTAGAACTGGTTCTTGCTATCATTCACACTAGCCACGGTAGGTCTACTAGCGCTGTTGTGGAGTGTGTATCTTTCTTCCTCCTTTTAAGTGCTGGATCTCAGGCCCAGGCCAGAATGGGTCCAGGTAACGAATATGGCCTTTTGTCTAAGATGTACTTGGGATTTAGAGGAATCCCTGGAAAGACAAGTGCCAAGGAGAAGCAGATGAGACACAAGGTCTCCAACCTATGCAGAATGAGGGGAAATTAGACATGGGGTATCCACTCCAAGTCTCTAGGGAGACCATAGCTCTTCTACTTTCTACGACCTCACCATAATTGCTTTATTTGTTGAATGAGGACAGTTAGTGCTTCACACAAACTGCACAATCTCAACCCTTCCTGTTTTGTTGGGCTTTTGTTTTCCTCTCCCTAGCATGGATAGCTTACTAGTAGTACTTTCCACTTAACAGGTCTTAAGCGAAGAAAGTCATGTTGGCAGCTTAATTTCCCACACAAAAACACTATAAACTCAATGGCCTTATATAATATATATATATATATATATATATATATATATTTCCCTGTTTGTATATGTTTCCCTGACCTCACTAACAGGATATCTAAATATACAAATGGATAACAACCAAATAAAGAAGCTACAATAGTCTTTTGTGTTTACATATCATTTTATAAGGACTTTAGGCTCCAGTGGCTCACACCTATAATCCTAGCTACTCTGGAGGCAGAGATCTGAAGATCAAAGTTTGATGCAGGAAAGTCTGTGAGTCTCTTGTCTCCAATTAACCATTACAAAGCTAGAAGTGGAAGATTGGCTCAGTGGTAGAATCTGTGCAATAAAAAGCTTTGGGAGGAGGGGGGAGAGTGTAATTGTGGAGGTGGGAGGGAAGGATGGTAGGGGGAGAAACAAAGGAGGAGGTAACAATGCTGGATAGAAAATGTACTCATGACCTTGCTCATGTAACTGTAACTCCTCTGTACAGTATTTTTACAATAAAAAATGTATTTAAAAAAAGCTTAGGGACAACTCCCAGGCCTCAAGACTGACACACCAAAGACAGAGAGAAAGAGAGAGAAAGAGAGAGAAAGAGAGAGAGAGAGAGAGAGAGAGAGAGAGAGAGAGAGAGAGAGAGAGAGAGGGAGAGGGAGAGGGAGAGGGAGAGAGAGAGAGGGAGAGGGAGAGGGAGAGGGAGAGGGAGAGAGGGAGGGAGGGAGAGAGGGAGGGAGGGAGGGAGAGAGGGAGAGAGGGAGAGAGAGAGAGAGAATTTACTTTAGCATGGAAGGGATGAACGGAAGGGTAGAAATCAAACTAGAATATCCACAGATGCAATTACAGTACAGTTTCCACTTAGCCCAGAGTGACTAGTTGTTAGTAAATAAATGGACCAATTTAATCAACAATTCACAATTACATTAACAGAGTGAATCATGAGGGCCAAAACCACAAGGAGGGAAAAAAAGACAATTCTATATAAATTGCTTGCAAATTATTGCTATCAAGAAGCCATCCCATGTCCATCCAGGTAAGTGATTGAGCGCTCAAGCAAACACCTGCCTACCTGTCAATGTACTCCACACTGAGGTCAAAGGTTTCCAGACTTCCAGTGATGATCCAACCATACACCTGTATCAGTTGCCCTGTGTTAAGAAGAGTTTCAATTTCTTTAACGGGCTTAGCCCAGATATATAAGATAAACGGGTTGCTTATCATCCATATAGCCAATATGGAGAACTTCATCATGATGTATACAACTAATACTTCTTAACTACACTGCATGGCGCAATCCAGTTATCGATACTGCACAAGAGAAAGGCCAAAACCGCTGAGTATTTCCAACACAGACTTGATCATCCATGCGCAGAGCACAGAAGGAATGATGGATGTACTTCAGTTTCAGGAAGGAGGGCTGTTTCTCTTGGCTCTGCGTTAGGCCGTCTATCCAAAGTGAGGGGGAAGAAGAAGGTGTGTGGTGCGTTCCATCTTTGTGAGAGTTTCTTCTGCACACTTGCTAAACTAACCAGCGCTGCCACCGATCCTGCTCCTATGTACAATCTACAACAAAGGGGGTGTCATAGACACTGAAAGTAATAGCAGTGATGGGGAGCTGGCCAAGGACAGAGGGGAGGGCGGGACAAGGAAAGGTTGGTGCGTGGGGGCGGAGCGAGGGTGGGATTAGAATAAGCAGTGATGGCGTTGTGTTGCCCAAGTAAGCCCCTGGCCCAAAATGGGAGGGGGACCAGCCGGAGATCTGAAAACAAGGGCGTCCGCCTAATCTGCTGTGGATGGATGCGGACTTCCACCCAGGCGCCTGCCTCTTCTCGCGGTGATTTGTCCTTGATCTGCTCCTCTTTCCAGTCTACCTTACACCAGCAACAACCTCTCAGCAAGGTGCACTGGATCTCCCCTCCCCGGAGGGGGAAAGGAAGCTAACGTAGCTCCTAGGCAAAGCAGGAGCCTGCCAGAGTACTTGTGAAAACACCTGACCTCAGACCTGCGCATGTCAAAATATTACACTTCCCACTATCACAAGGTGAGTTGTTAACATGCACCACACAATTCTCAGTTATTTGATGCACGAGTCTTCAAAACAATCACAGACTTGAATAGTGTCTACTGTAAACTTCTAGTGTCACAGAGAAATGAGTAGAGAAAACCGTCAGCTGCTGAAGTAAACATAAATAACAGGAAGATCACAAGGTACTTGACTATGGGTGTTTTGAGATCACGAAAGCCAGACAGATCTGAGTTGCTTCACTGACACTTCCGGCCACTGAAGAACCCTGTGGAGATGTTCTGCCCACTCGAGTCTGTGTGTTTGGGGAGGGGATATCGTTGCGGGCAGTCACAGGGCAGCCCGCACTGGCATGGCGGGAACCCGGGCAGTGGTTCTATGCTCGTTTCAAGAGAAGATGGGTAGAAGGAGTGGGAAGCCAAAGCCTTACACAGAGCTCCAGTCTGGGGTCTCAGGTTCGCTCTGCTCCTTCTAGAACTTGGGTGAATCACTCACTCCCTTGGATTTTGAGCAAACCACACTACTGATTTCCCAGCTTTGGTGAACACATCTGGTTCTGCTGGGCGCCATGTGAAAAACACAAGGTTCTAGAGATGAGGAAATGTGTTAGTTTGCTTCCAAACCAAGAAGCCCACAGAGGAGACGGGAGAGTACTCTAGGCCTTGGTGCCAGGGGACACCAGTGAAGAGCTCAGTGAAGAGCTGCTGACCACATACCAAAGTCCACCTGCCCCTACCACATTCTTTCTCCTTTCTTCCTGTCTCTCTCCTCCTCTCTCCCTTCCTATCTCCCCCCTCATCTCTCTGGGCTGCTATTCTCTGCCCATTTCCCAAAGGAAGTGAGAGCCGCGGGCTACAAAATCATGGAAGGATGGAACCGTGTGTGTAGACCCCACCTAGGGGGGCCAGACACTGATCCTCCCGAGAAGGCGGGGAGACAGGGCACAGAACCCCAGCTCCATGGCAGAAACAGCTGTGACCGATCGGAGTGCCAACTGAGGCCCCATTTCACACCTCTAACCTCTTCTGTTCTCCTGGTCTTTATAGAGCTGAGATTTCTGTCTAAATATAAATACATTCTCTAGATAAAGATCAGGCTTAGTGGCCTTCTATGGGATATCCAAGGCAACTTGACATGGTTTTTCAGAGGAGGGTAGGATACAAGAAGTGGAGAGAGGAAGGCGGGGTAAACACAGTCAATATATTCAATGTATGCCTGGTACCTTATAACCTGAGGGACACATGGAGTGGGGGAAGGGATAGAAGGCGTAACATTGATCAAGATACATTATACCCATAAATTGACATATTGAATTGAAACTCCTTTGTACAACTACTTAAAGATAATTTTAAAAATAAAATATACAGGTCTCTAGACATTTGCACTGTGAGACCACAGGTAGATATTCTTAGGAGAGGATCATAAAGGCTCAACAGCTATGTGCATATGAACATATAAACTAATGTTTATTCAAATGAACTCCAAGAAATGGAAACAGGTGGGTTTTTCTTTTCTTTGTTGCTGTTTTTCTTTTTTTGTTTTTTTGTTTGTTTTTTGCTTTCTGGACCTTTTATCTTGTTTGTAACTGTATCTCTTTGGGGGAGGGTAAGGGAAAGAACAGAAACGGTGGGACCAAAGTTGAACAATGCAGCAATGATACTCACTAGACACTATGTTGAAAATGAACTATACAATTTGTGGGAGAGGAGGTGAGAGGGGAAAACTGAGAGAAATCAAGGAAAGGGGTGACATTGTCCAAAAAGAGATTTACTCATTACCTCACTTATGTAACTCTAACCCCTCTGTATATCACTTTACAATAATAACATATATATATATATGAAAGAAGAAAATCTTAAACTACAAAAATAAATAGATAAATAACATGCAAGGGATAAGCTTTTGTGAGAAATGAATGAGAAAGTGTACACGGAATTTAGAATGGAAATTGGCACACCTGGACATTCAGTAAATATTTGTTCTTGTGGATGGACTGTGGTGAGTGACTCACAAAGTAAAAAGAAAAATGACCATGATTTCTATTTCCTGCATTCTCCAGCATCAGATGGTTTGCTTTTGCTGGCCTCTTCTTACAATGTTTGGCTTTCTTATATTAACAGCAAAGCAATAGAACAAAAGTGCCCAGAGGTGAAACCAAACCGGGTTAAAAAATAAACCAGAGGTTAAAAATTATTTTCAAAATCACATCTGAGAAGAAGCTAAACTTTCTCACTCATAGAAACCACCCATTTAAGTAAAGGAGTTTGCCACAAACTTTAGCAATTATTCCTGCTTTTTCTAGAAGATTTCTTACCTGGAACTCCACTTGGTGGACTCACTTGGTAAACAAGGGGTGTCTGTGCCTTGGAAAACTGTTTAGAAAATATATGCACAAGCATTTCATTAGAACATCCACAAACACAACCAGGATAGCCATTCCCCTTAAAGCATTAGCCTTAGGACAGAAAATATGGAAAGATCCCTTTGTATAACATGCACACCTGCTTCTTCCTGTCCTCCCCATGATTCTGTGCAGCAGGTAGGATGGTATTTCTTCTGTAGATGAGGTAAAGGGAGTATGACCAAGGCCACAGCTCTTCACCCTGCTCCAGGTCTTTCAGGCCTTGCTGACCTCTTTCTACCTGCCTACCTGCCTCTCTCAAAGAACAAGGCTGGATCAGAAGGGGAAGCAGACAAGCCATCATCCAGAACTTCAGTCTCCTCATTTCATCACTGTCAATGAATGTCTATGAATCTTAAAGGATTTTTTTTTGCCTTTCTAGAATTCATTCATTTAGTTGGAAGGGCTATGACATAAATTATCATCAGCCAGCATCTTGGTAGGGATCGGGAAACTGTGACAATGGATGTACACAGGAATGAGAGCCTGGTACAGAAATGCCTCCCTGCCTGTCAGGTCGCTCAGAGCAACTTGGGCCCTTGCTCTGGGAGTGCACACCAGGGGCCCTAGAAGGAAGGTGGGCGCCCAGGTCCCACACTGCCACATTCCTCTACACCCCCGGAAACACAGGAGACTTTTGAATTTTTGTGAATAAATGGAGTAGCCACATCAGGATGAGTGATACACTTCCAGGAAGGAAAACAGGGGATGAATGAGACAAGTCCTCTCACCTAGAGGGATCTGGGTTAATCTAAGATCAGTGCAAGGTCCCAGTGGGAAATCGTACTCAGAAGAGCATGAAGAAACAGAAGCACTGACAGCCCAGATGGACCTGGAGACCATAGCTCACCCAGGAAGAGACCATCACCTCTACCGTTCCTTGCTTTCCATTCTGACCATCCACAAGCACTTCCTGTGTACACAGTAAACCATAGCAAACTGCTCTACTTGGTCTAAATCCAGCCCCCTAGGAGTCTTCATCGCCCACAGAGAATCTCAGCAGGGAACAACATTGTGTTCATCAGCATCCCTAGTCAGAAGTGGAAAGCCAACAGACCTTTCAACAAAGCCGAAGGCTGCGTGCCAAACATGGGGTGCTAAATATTGATCTGCAAGGTTGTTTTCCTCATTCTCTTCAAGCAAAGAGTTAGAAAATTGTTCACAGAAAATACTTACAGGCATGGAGTTAACACAAGAATGCCATGATTTCACAGATTAAGGCCTGGCTCTGATCTCACCCAAAGATAAAAGATTCAGTTCCATACCTAGCTGCCAAACATTCCATCCTAAGCCAAAGCACCCGGTCAAGGAGATAAGGCCTTCATGGCAAAGTTACTTTGGTTGGAGCCTAGTAAAATATGATCAGTGCTTATTACCCAGCCAGGCACAAATTAGAAACTGAGGCCAAATTCAAACCAAATAGAAAAACAACCTTTCCTCTGTGATTCTGACTGGAAATGTTAAGACCTTGAACTCTGTGATCCTCTTACCAGATGTTGGGGGGGGGGGGCTCGGTATAGAGTGTTTAGCTCCCTCCCAACTCCTCAGGGAATTGAAGGAACACAGAGCCACTAGAAGGATCACACTTGGATTTTGAACCAACACAACACAAAATGGGAGATTTCTAAGAGGAGCAGGCCGCTGTTCGCCTACCAGGCTGAAGACATAACAGTAAAAAAAAAAAAAAAAAAAAAAAAACATAATGAGTTTCCAAGTCAGGCTTCCTGAATGCTGATCCTGGAGCCTCAGTAAGTTTACAGCTGAAACGGGCTAGACGTGCAGGTGTGAGGTCGGTGGGGAGGGGTGGGGGGAAAGTCAGAAACAGTGGATCCAAACAAGAGAGGCAGCACCAGCAGCTGCTTGGTAAACCTTCTGTGAGCTGCTCAAACCTGTCAGTACCCACAGCAGGCTCCTTGGAAGGGACTGCTGAGATGGAATTAATTTTTCATGCACGGTTCCCCCAGTCCCAAAACAAAGAGACATGGTATATTTTATTTAGCTTAAAATGTCGCTCATTAGCTGCATCCCCTGGTGATAGCTCATCAATTGGCCAAGCTACTTGAGCTACCGACAGACTCGTTTTCTTTCATATGCGATTTGGGGGAGCATTTCTTTCCTTCCTACTTCCTTTGTTGATCTTTTAATAAGTAGGGAAGCTACTAACTGAAAGGGAATGTAAGTGGTTAAAATGATTATTCAGCATACTCCATTTCTTATCTTCCCTGAGACTTAATTAAGAAGAGTAGATATTGAACTCATACTCTTGGCAGGGAACAGGGGCTACAAAGAAGTATGAGACACCTACCTCGTACTACAAGATCCTCTAAGCAATGCACAGTAGACAGAGTCATGGCCTCCCGAAGATACACGCACCCGAATGCTCACACTTGTCCTTATTTACCACCACTGAGACTAAGATACTTCCAGTATGAAGATGGTCTCTCTCTTGTCCTAACCATCACATATGTCTTTAAGAGTAGAGAAACGTTCCCTGCTTGTGAGAAAAGGCTCTTGGAAACACTCATAGTACATGCAAGGGTGTTAGCAGCTGTTGCTGGTTTTGGAAATGGATGAAAGATACAGAATGAGTGGCCTGGGCCACGTTTCCAGGATTGAGAAAGGCTTGGGCCTGGGTATTATCCACCGGAGATGCTCCCCGGCGGGCTCTGGCTCCAGCAGGCAAGAGTTTGAACCATAATAAGAAATATGTGGGCTGGGAAGGTGGCTCAGTGGTAGAGCGCTTGCCTTCCATGCTTGAGGCCCTGGATTCGATTCCTCAGCACCACATAAGCAAAAAGAAAAAAGCCGGAAGTGGCGCTGTGGCTCAAGTGGTGGAGCGCTAGCCTTGAGCTGAA